>NW_026960730.1:0-51878 GCF_021018805.1 Prinia subflava | reverse complement strand
GAGGATCAATGAGTTGGGGAGGATCAATTGATCAGAGGGGAATCAATGGATTGGGGAGGATCGATGATTGGGAGAGGATCAATGGGTTGGGAAGGATCAATAGATCACAAAGGAATCAATGGACTGGGGAGGATCAATGGATTGGGGGGGAACCAATCTATTGGGGAGGATCAATGGACCAGGAGAGGATCAATTAACAGAGGGAAATCAATGGATTGGGGGAGGATTAATTGATCAGGACTGGATCAATGGAGATCAGTTGATTGGGGAAGGATCAATAGATCCCAACAAGGATCAGTGGATCAGAGGGGAATCAATGGCAGATCAATGGATTGGGAAGGATCAATGGATCCAGACAAAGAACCGATGGATCAATGACAGATCAATTGATCAGGATAAGGATCAATAGATCCCGACAGGGATCAATACCCCGGGAATCCTCTTGGGAACAGCCCTGGGAAGTTCCTGGACAAAAATCAGAGTCGGGATCAGTAAAAGATTTTTATATAAAAGGTTTGATATAAAAGGGTTTGATATGAAATTAATTTGATATAAAAGAGGGTTTGATATGAAATTAATTTGATATAAAAGGTGTTCATATAAAAGTGTTTGATATGAAATTAATTTGATATAAAAGGTTTGATATAAAAGGGTTTGATATGAAATTAATTTGATATAAAAGGTTTGATATAAAAGGGTTTGATATGAAATTAATTGATATAAAAGGGGTTTGATATAAAAGCGTTGATTCGGTGACAAAATCGAAGCCAAAGCAAACCCGAACCCTCCAAAGCCCCGATCTGACCCAAAATCGCCCCCAAATCCCCCGGGGGGGGGAGGGGAGGGGACACTGATGTCCCGTGGGGGGGTGGGGGAGGGGCGGCCCCTCCCCCCCTCTCCGATTTCCCGCGGGCGGGGCCGGTGGCGGGGGGGGGGTGCGGAGCTGTCGCGACCGATCGCGATCCCGACGCTGTCTGAGGGGGGGCGGGGGGGGTGTCCCGAGTGGGGGAGGGGGCAGTGCGGGCTCTGGGGGGGGAGGGGAGGGTTTGGGTTATTTTGGGGGGGTCCCGGGGGTCCATGGGGAGCGTCTGGAAGCGGCTGCAGCGCGCGGGGAAGCGCGCGGCCAAGGTGCGCTTCGAGGCCACCCTGGAGGAGCTGCTGCTGGAGGGGGGGGGCGGATGGTGAGTGACCCCCCCCGGGACCCCCACCCCCACCCCAAAATCCACCCCGGGACCCCCCACCACCCCCGGGACCCCCTCCCCCACCCCAAAGTCCACCCCCACCCTAAAATCCACCCCCGACCCCCCCGCGACCCCCGCCAAAATCACCCCCGGGACCCCCACCCCAAAATCCACCCCGGGACCTCCCGGGACCCCCGCCCCAAAATCCATCCCCGACCCAGGACCCCCACCCCAAAATCCACCCCGGGACCCCCACCCCCACCCCAAAATCCTACCCGGGACCCCCACCCCAAAATCCACCTCCCCCCACCCGGCAACCCCTCCCCAAAATCCCCCCCGACCTCCCGGGACCCCCCCTCCAAATCTTTAGGAACTCCCGAATCCTCCGGGATTCCCCCCAAATTTATGGAATTCCCCCCCCCCCAAAACCTCGGGACCCCCCCCGAACCTCCCCAATCCTCTGAGACCCCCAAGGGTGGGGGAGGCGACCCCAACCCCCCCCAGGACACCCCCAAACCCCTGAGACCCCCCCAAAAAAACCCCACAGGACCCCCCCCCAAAAACCCCTCCGAGACCCTCGGACAGCCCAACCCCCCCCCGGGACACCCCCAGAGCCCCCCAAACCCCCCGGGACCCCCCACATCAATGAGACCCCCAAAAATCTCTGTGACCCCCCCAGGACACCCCAAAGCCCCCCAAATCCCCCCCCCCGGGTTCATTTTGGGTTTAAAATGTCCTTAAATGGGGTCGGGCTAAAATAGACCCGGGGGAGGAGGGGAACTTCCCCCCTCCCCTCCCCCACCCGGGGGTGTCCGGTTTCCCCCCCCGGCCCCAAATTTAGCCGCGACCCCCCCTCCGCGAGTGGGGGAGGGGGAGGGGGCGCGTTTGGAGGGTCCCGGGGGGGAATTTGGGGGAGGGGGGATCAGAGTTAGGGGAGGGGGGTGAAGATTTGGGGGGGTGAATTTGGGGGTCCCGGCGGGCAGGGGGGTTTGGAGGGGCTCAGTTTGGGGGGGTCAGGTTGGGGGGCTCAGTTTGGGGGATCAGTTTGGGGGGGTCATTTTGGGGGTCGGTTTGGGGGGGGTCTCAGGTTGGGGGGGCTCAGTTGGGGTCCGTTTGGGGGGGGTCAGTTTGTGGAGGCTCAGTTTGGAGGGGTCGGTTTGGGGGTCCCGGGGGGGTCCCAGGGGTGTCCTGACCCCCCCCCCGCCCCCCCAGGACCCCCGACAGGGTGAGCGTGGTCTGGAGCCGGCGGCACCGCAGGGTCTGCTCCAAGGGTGGGGGCGGGGCCGGGGGGGTCTTTGGGGGTCTCTGAAGATCCCGGGAAATCTGGGGGGGGTCCCGGGGGGGGTCTCAGGGTGGTTCGGGGGGGTCCCGGGGGGGTCTCTGAGGGGGGGGTGCAGCCCCGCAGGTGGCAGCCGGGGGGTGTCAGGGATAGTTTTGGGGGTCCGGGGTGGGTCCCGGGGGGATCCCGGGGGTGTCAGGGATGGTTTGGGGGGGTCCCGGGGTGGGGGGTCTCTGATGGGGGGGTGCAGCCCCGCAGGTGGCAGCTGGGGGGTCAGGGATGGTTTGGGGGGGGTCCCGGGGGGGGGTCTCTGATTGGGGGTGCAGCCCCGCAGGTGGCAGCTGGGGGGTCAGGGATGGTTTGGGGGGGTCCCGAGGGGGGGTCCCGGGGGGGGGGTCCCGGGGATCCCGAGGGGCTCAGGGATGGTTTGGGGGGTCCCGGGGGGTCCCGGGGGTCCCGGGGGTGTCAGGGATGGTTTGGGGGTCCTGGGGGGGTCCCGGGGGGCTCAGGGATGGTTTGGGGGTGGTCCCGGGGGGGTCCCGGGGGTCCCTTACCGGGGGTGCAGCCCCGCAGGTGGCAGCCGGGGGGGGGTCAGGGATGGTTTGGGGGTCCCGGGGGGGGTCCCGGGGGGGGTCCCGGGGGTCCCGGGGGTGTCAGGGATGGTTTGGGGGGGGTCCCGGGGGTCCCTTACCGGGGTGCAGCCCCGCAGGTGGCAGCCGGGCATCCAGAACCCGCAGCGGGGGATGGTGGTGTGGGTGGTGCCCGAGACCCTCGAGGTGGTCGTGACGCTTTACCGGGTACGTGAGACCCCCCCAGACCCCCTAAAACCCCCCCGATGTCCCCCCACCCCCCCCTCGAGTCCCCCCTCTCTGTGACCCCACCGCTGACCCCCCCCGTGCCCCCCAGGACCCCCAGGCCGCCACCTTTCGATGACAAATCCTGGAACTTCCTCGTGGTGAACGTGAGGGGGGCGGGGGACACCCAAAACCGGGGGGGGGGACACCCCGAAATGGGGGGGACACCCTAAAAACGGGGGGGACATCCAAAACCGGGGGGGGAACACCCCAAAATCGGGGGGGACACCTCGGAAACAGCTAGGGGGTCCCTGGGTGACGTTGGTGCCCCCTGGGTGACATCGGGATCTCCTGGGGTGTCATTGGGGGTCCCTCAGGGTGTCATTGGTGTCCCCTGGTGCCTCTGGGGGGTCCCTGGGGGTCCTCAGGTGTCCCTGGGTGTTTTTTGGGGTGACACTGGGGTCCCTGGTGTGGGTGTCCCTGGGTGTCCCCTGGGTGGCCCCTGGGCATCCCTGGGTGTCCCTTGGGTGTCCCCTGGATGTCCCCAGGTCTCCCTGGGTGTCCCCTGGGTATCCCCTGGATGTCCCCCGGGTGTCCCCGGTGACCCCCCCGGTGTCCCCGCAGGAGTCGCGCGGGCGGCGCTCGGTGGTGGCGGCGGCGCCGCTGGAGCTGGCGCGCCTGGCGGGGACAGGGGACACTCCGGTGTCGCTGTCCCTGCGCCCCAGGACCCGCAGGGTGGCGGCGGCCACGCTGCGGCTGCGGCTGCGCGGGCTGGTCCTGCTGGAGGACACCCCACGTAGGGACAGGGGACACTGGGGACACTGGGGACATTGGGGATGGGGAGACACTGGGGACATTGGGGGGACATGGGGGACATTGGGGACAGGGGGACATTGGGGACATTGGGGACATTGGGGATGGGGAGACATGGGGGACATTGGGGACACTGAGGGGACATTGGGGACACTGGGGACACTGGGGGGACGTTGGGGGGACACTGGGGGGACATTGAGGATATTGGGGATGGGGAGACATTGGGGACATTACAGGGGATGGGGACATTGGGGGGACACTGGGGACATTGAAGGGACACTGGGGACATTGGGGGGACATGGGAGACATTGGGGACATTGGGGACATTGGGGTAATGGGGACATTACAGGGGATGGGGACATTGGGGGGACACTGGGGACATTGAAGGGACACTGGGGACATTGGGGGACATTGGGGACATTGGGGTTTCTGAGGACAGTAGGGGGACACAGGGACATTTAGGGTGACACAACGACTTGGGGGACCATGGGGGGGTCTTGGGGACATTGAGGGGCTTTGGGACATTTGGGGACCCCCTGGGGACACTGTCCCCCCCAGGGACGCGGACATGCAGAGTGTCACCAGCCTGAGCCCCCCCGGGGACGTGGCCGACCTGGGGGACTTCGAGAGTGACCCCGAGGACGAGGGGGGGGGCTCACAGGGCGGGGGGCGCCCCCCCTGCGCCCCGAGGTGGGTCCCCAACCTGTCCCCAAAGTGTCCCCAAAGTGTCCCCAAGCCCCCCGGTGTCCCCCCAATCCCCGGGGGGGGGTGACACGAGCCCAGCCCCCCCCCGGGGGTCCCTGACCCGCCTCTCCCCCAGCGCCCCCCCCCAGGGGGGACCCCCCCACTTTGGGGACACGGAGGGACCCCCCGGAGCCCCCCCCCAAAATCACCGCGGTGAGTGGGGGAGGGGGGGCTCGGGACCCCCTGAATTGGGGAGGGGGGGGGAAGTTTGGGGAGCCCCCAAGGGGGGGAGTGGGGACCCCCAGAATGGAGGGGGGGCATCGTATGGGGGGGGGGTCCCATGGGGCTGGGGGCTCTTTGGGGCTGTTCTGCCCCCCCAAATTGGGTCTGGGGGGTCTCTGGGGCTTGGGGGTGCCGAGACCTCCCCTTGGGGCGCTGGGGGAGGAGGGGTCCCCCATAAAGGGGGGTCCCACATGGGTGGTGGGTGTTTGGGACCCTCCTTTTGGGTCTGGGGGGGGTCTCTGGGTTCCGGGGGGGTCTCTGGGTGCTGTGGGGGGGGGTCTCTGGGTGCCCGGGGGGGTCTCTGGGTTCCGGGGGGGGTCTCTGGGTGCTGTGGGGGTCTCTGGGTGCCCGGGGGGGTCTCTGGGTGCTGGGGGCGTCTCTGGGTTCTGGGGGGTCTCTGGGTGTGGCGGTGCTGACCCCCCCTCCCCCGTGCCCCCCCCCAGGGCCCCCCCGGGGGTCGCGGGGCGCTCCTGGCCTGGTGCCAGGGGGTCACGGCCGGGTACCCGGGGGGTCGCCGTCACCGATTTCGGGGGGTCCTGGAGCAGCGGGTTGGGGTTCTGCGCCCTCCTGCACCGGCTGAGACCCCAGGAAATGTGAGGGGGGGGGCTCGGTGGGGGGCGGGGGGGAGGGGCTGGGGAGGGGTTTGGGGGGTCCTGAGATGATGGGGGGGGGACATGGGGGCATTTCGGGGGGACACCGGGGGGGACGGGGGGGATTTGAGGAGCAATTCGGGGGTAGGGCACCCATGGGTGGGGGGGGCACCCCGGGGATGTTGGGGGGTCCCTGGGAATGGGGGAGGGAGTTTTGGGGGGGGTTTGTGTCACTCGAGGACCCCCCGCAGTGACCAAAGCCCCCCCCCCCCCTCAATGTCCCCCCCCAGCGACTTCGCCGCTCTGGACCCCCGGGACCCCCGGTGGCAACAACAAACGCGTGAGTGGGGGGGGGGCTGGGGGGGCCCCGGGGGGGCTCCAGGGTTGGGGGTCCCCCCCCTTGACCCCCCCCTTCTCTCCCTGCCCCCCCCCCAGGCTTTCGATGCCTTCGCGGCCTTGGGGGTCCCGCGGCTCCTGGACCCCTCGGACATGGAGACCCTCCGACAGCCTCGGGGTCATGACCTTCCTCAGCCAGGTCCGCGCGCTGCTGGGGACCCCCCCGGGGACCCCCCCGGAGACCCCCCGGGACCCCCGGAGTGGCCCGGCCGAGGGGGGACCCCCAGAGACCACCACGGACCCCCGGAGCAGCCCCATCGAGGGGGGGACACCCCCGGAATCACGGAGTGACGTCACCGTGGGGGACCCCCAAAAGACACCCCCCAACACCCCCCCAGAGACCCCCGCGGACCCCCGGAGCTGCCCTGCCGAGGAGGGGACACCCCCGGAATCACGGAGTGACGTCACTGAGGGGGACCCCCAAAAGACCACCCCAGAGACCCCCGCGGACTCCCAGAGCAGCCCCATCGAGGAGGGGACACCCCCAGAGCTCCTGAGTGACGTCACCGAGGGGGACCCCCAAAGGACCCCCCCGGGGGACCCCCCCGTGCCCCCAGAGCGGCTCCAGCGAGGAGGAGCCCCAAGAGCCCCCCCGGGACCCCCAAACCAGCGTCACCGAGGGGGGGACACAAAAGACCCCCCCAGACCCCCCCCAGCTCGAGGGGGGGGCGCCCCCAAACCCCCCCATGGACCCTGGGGAGGGGGAGCCCCCCCAGATTGGGGACACGGAGGGGGGGGCGCCCTCCGGACCCCACTGAGGGGGGGGAGCCCCCCCAGGACCCCCCAAATGCCCCTCAGGAGGGGGGGGCGCCCCCAGGACCCCCCCGCAGCCTTTGGGGAGGGGGCGGCTGTGCCCCGCCCCCCCCCGGCCCGGCCCACGCCCCCCCCCCCGCTCCAGGAGCCTCCCCCACCTGCGGGACCCCGACCTGCGGCGCCCCGCGGGGGGGCCGGGACCCCCCCCCGAAGGTGAGACCCCCCCCCAGAACCCCCCTGAGACCCCCTGGGACCCCCAAGGTGAGACCCCCCCACTGTGGGGGTCCCTGACCCCCCCCCTCTGTCCCCAGGGTGACATCGGGACCCCCCCCGGCCCCTCCCCCCTCCGGTGAGTGCTGGGGGTGTCGCGGGGGGGGGCGTGGCCGTGGGACCCCCCCGGGGGGATTCGGGGTCACCCCCGTGTCCCCTCCCCCCCCCTCAGAGACCCCAAAGGAGCCCCCGGACCCCCCGAGGAGGAGAGCGGGGTAAGGGGGACACGGGGGGGGACAATGGGGGAGGGGGGACATTGGGGGGAGGGCAGGGACACCCAGGGGTGACAGGGACAGAGGGTGGCCCTGGGGGTGACACTGGTGTCCCACGGGTGACAGGGACAGTGGGTGGCCCTGGGGGTGACACTGGTGTCCCACGGGTGACAGGGACAGTGGGTGGCTCTGGGGTGGCCCTGGGGGTGACACTGGTGTCCCATGGGTGACAGGGACAGTGGGTGGCGGCCGAGCTGGTGGCCCTGGAGCAGGACCAGGCCCGGTTGGACGCGCAGGCCCCGGAGCTGGAGCGGGAACTGCGGGACCTGATGGAGAGCGGTGAGGGGACAGCGGGGACACTGGGGACACTGGGGACACTGGGGACAGTGGGGACACTGGGGACACTGAGAACATTTGGGACACTGGGGACATTGGGGACACTGGGAACACCGGGGACACTGGGGACACTGGGGACACTGGGGACTCTGGGAACACCGGGGACACTGGGGACACTGGGGGGGACACTGGGGGGACACTGGGGGGACACTGGGAACACTGGGGACATTGGGGACACTGGGGACACCGGGAACATTGGGGACACTGGGGACACTGGGAACACCGGGGACATGGGGACACTGGGGGGGCTTTGGGGACAGTGGGGGGACTTTGGGGACAGTGGGGAGGTTGGGGAGACATGGGGATATTGGGGACACTGGGGACAGTAGGGGGACACTGGGGATACTGGGGGACTTTGGGGACAGCAGGGACACTGGGGACAGGGGGGGACATGGGGACACTGGGGGGGCTTTGGGGACATTGGGGACACAGAAAGAGCACTGGGGACACGGGGGGGACACCGGGCATGTGAGGACGTGGGAAAAGAAGGGACAGTGGGGGCACATGGGGACATCGTGGTGACACCGGGGGCGCGCGGGCCACCATCCCGTGATGTCCCCAGTGTCCCCGATGTCCCCAATGTCCCCGATGTCCCCCTGTCCCCAGGCGCGGACCCCGCCCGCGAGGAGCGGCTGCTCCGGGACTGGTTCGCGCTGGTGCAGCAGCGGAATCTGCTGGTGCGGCGGCAGGACCAGCTGCAGCTGCTGTGAGGGGACAGCGGCGACACCGCGGGGACACCGCGGGGACAGCGCGGGGACAGCGCCACCCTCCCTCCGTGTCCCCTCCGTCCCCTCCCTGTGCCCCCCCAGCGCGGCGGGCCCGGCTCCAGCCCCCGCGAGGGGACACTGGGGACACCGGGGGGGGGACACGGGGGGCTCCGCCAGCCGCGGTGACACCTCCGTGTCCTCTCTGTCCCCTCGTGTCACCCCAGGGCGCAGGAGCGGGACCTGGAGCGGCGCTTTGAGCTGCTGAGCCGGGAACTGCGGGGGCTGCTGGGGACAGAGGGTGCGACACCGGGACAGGGGGGACATCGAGGGGACACCGGGACAGGGGGGACATCGAGGGGACACCGGGACAGGGGACAGGGGACAGGGGACATCGAGGGGACACCGGGACAGGGGGGACATCGAGGGGACACCGGGACAGGAGGGACAGGGGGGACATCGAGGGGACGGGGGGACATTTGGGGACACTGGGGGTGGGGAGGACACGGCGGGGGACATCAGGCGGGACCTTTGGGGACACTGGGGACATTGGGGACAAGGGGACACCGGGAACGCCTGGGGACATTCGGGGACGCGGCGGATGCCGAGGGCAGAAGGTGGCACCGGGGGGGAGGGGACAAAGAGCTTTGGGGACCTTTGGGGACCTTTGGGGTCCCCCCCCAGAGTGGCAGAAGCCCCCGGACCAGCGCCAGCGCGAGCAGCTCTTACTGGAGGAACTGGTGGCACTGGTGAACCGGCGGGACCGGCTGGTGCGGGACCGGCACCGCCGCGAGACCAGGTGGGGACACCGGGGAGGGGTCCCGGGGGGTCCCGGGAGGGTTCGGGGGTATCCCAGGGGGTCTCGGGACGGTCCCGGGGGTTTTTCCGGGGGTCCGGCCCGCCCCGACGCCCCCCGACCCCGCAGGGCGCAGGAGGAGGATGAGGAGCTGGAGCGGAGCCTCGACCCCCGGCACCGCCGCTTCGGCCGCAGGGAAACGTGCGGGATCTGCTGAGGGACCCCCGGGACCCTCCCCGGGACCCCCAAAACCCTCGGGACACCCCCCAAAACCCCCGGGACCCGCCCCGGGACCCCCAAAACTCCCGGGGCAACCCCCGGGACCCCCAAAACCCCCGGGACCCGCCCTGGGACCCCCCAAAACCCCCGGGGCAACCCCCGGGACACCCCGTGGGACCCCCTAAACCACCCCCAGGACCCCCGCGGGATCCCCCCAGGTCCTGGCGGATGCGGCAATAAAGGAGATTTTGTGTGAAATCCGATCTGGGGATACTGGGATGGACTGGGATGGGACTGGGAGGGACTGGGAGGGACTGAGATGGACTGGGGGGGACTGGGGGGGTCCCGGGTCCCTCCGGGCGTTATTTGGGGAGGGGGAGTTGAGTCTGAGCCCGGCCATGTGACGCTCGTGGTGCTCAGGGGGGCTTTTATTGATGTCTGGGGGGCTCGGGGGGCTCAGACCCCCCCCAAATCCTCGTCCGGGGGTCTCTCCCCCCCCTCATCCCAGGGCCCGTCCAGGGGCAGTTCACACCCTACGGGAGGGGAAAGAGGAGCTGTTGCCATGGCAACGGGACCCCCGACATCCTGACCCCCCCCCCAATCCCAACCCCGGACCCCCCAAAGCCCCCCCAAATCCTGAGTCTGCCCAAAACCCCCTCAGCGCCCCCCAACTCCCCCTCAAATCCCCGAGGTCCCCCCAATCCCCCTCAGTTTTGGGGTCCCCCCAACCCCCCTGAGCCCCCCAATCCCACCCATTTTTAGGATCCCCCCAAACCCCCTCAGCCCCCCAGTCCCCCCCAGTTTTGGGGTCTCCCCAAACCCCCTCAGCCCCTCAATTCCTCCCGGTTTTGGGGTCCCCCCAAGCCCCCTGAGCCCCCCAATCCCCCCCAGTTTTGGGGTCCCCCTCAGCCCCCTAATCCCCCCCAGTTTTGAGGTCCCCCTGAGCCCCCCAGTCCCCCCCAGTTTTGGGGTCCCCCCCGAACCCCCTGAGCCCCCCAATTCCCCCTGAGCCCCCCCCAGTTTTGGGGTCCCCCCGAGCCCCCCAATCCCCCCCAGTTTTGGGGTCCCCCCAAACTCCCCCGGTTTTGGGGTCACCCCAAGCCCCTTGAGCCCCCCAATCCCCCCCAGTTCTGGGATCCCCCCCAATCCCCGAGCCCCCCAATCCCCCCCAGTTTTGGGGTCCCCCTCAGCCCCCCAAACCCCCAGTGTTGGGGTCCCCCTGAGCCCCCCAATCCCCCCCGGTTTTGGGGTCCCCCTCACGGTGCGGCCGCAGCTGCAGAACCCTCAGGAAATATTTGGGGGGGATGCGGCCCTGGGCGTCCCCCGGCGTCAGGATCACCCCGTTGGCCGAGCGGAAAAAGGGGATCCCGTCTGGGGGGGGGGGAGGGGCCGGGGGGGTCACACGGACATCGGGGGGGACCCCCAAACATCGGGGACCCTCCCAAACATCGGCAACCCCCCAAAAAAACCGGGACCCCCCCTCACCCGCCAGCGCCCGCGGGCCGTCGATGAGGATGGCGATCTCCGAGTCCGACCTCATCCCTGCGGGGAGGGGGATTTTGGGGGGGTCCGGGGGGGTTTTGGGGGGTCCTGAGGGGATTTTGGGGGGTCCTGAGGGGATTTGGGGGCGTCTGGGGGGCTTCAGAGGGGGGTTTTGGGGGGGGTCTGGGGGGATTTGGAGGGGGTCTGGGGGGCTCCACGGGGGGGTTTGGGGGCTCCAGGGGGGTTTTGGGGGGTCCTGAGGTGATTTGGGGGGGTCTGGGGGGCTTCAGGGGGGAGGTTTGGGGGTCTCAAGGAGGATTTGAGGTGTTCGAGGGGTTCTAGAACGGGATTTGGGGGGGCCTCAAGTGGATTTGGGGACACCTCAGGAAGGATTTGGGGGTGCCAAGGGGGTTTGGGGGGGGCTTTGGGGGGTCCCTGCTGAGTTTGGGGAGCCCGGGGAGTTTTTGGGGAGGGGGTTCAGGGGTTCCCCGGGATTTTTTTTGGGGGGGGGTCGCTCACTGCTGCTCACCCCGGGCTCCCCCGGCAGGCGAGTGTGGGGTCCCTGCGGGGGTTTGGGGATCTCGGGGGGTTTTGGGGTGTCCTGGGGGGGTTTTTTTGGGGGTGGGTCACTCACCGCTGCGCACCCCGGGGTCCCCGGGGAGCCCCCCCGCCAGGTGCAGGTGCTGCCGCCCCATGGGGCGCAGCCCCCCCGCCCGGATCGGGGCCCACAGGCGGCGCCGGGTGCCGTGGGCGAGGGTGGGGGGCAGCGCCCCGGGGGTGCGCAGGGGGGTCAGCTCCAGCTCCGGCACCTGCGACCCCCGGACAGCGCCCGTGGAGCAGCCGCGACCCCCCCAAATCCAACCCAGGACCCCTAAAATCCCACCCGGGACCCCCAAATCCAACCCGCGACCCCCCAAATCCAACCCACGACACCTAAAATCCCACCCGGGACCCCCCAAAATCCAACCCGCGACCCTCAAAATCCAACCCGGGACCCCCGAAATCCCACCCGGGACACCCTACATCCAACCCACGACCCCCAAAATCCAACCCGGGACCCCCAAATCCAACCCGGGACCCCCGAAATCCAACCCGGGACCCCCAAAATCCAACCCGCGACCCCCGAAATCCAACCCGGGACCCCCAAAATCCAACCCGCGACCCCCAAAATCCCATCTGAAATTCCCAAAATCCCACCCGGGATCCCCAAAATCCCACTCAGGACACCCCAAATCCCACCCAAAATCCCAAATCGCACCTGGGATCCCCAAAATTCCTCTCCGGACCCTCCCCCCATCCTTCAGGGACACCCCAAATCCCCCATAACCCCCCCAAATCCCTTTCCCAGCCCGTCTAATCCCCCGGGACCCCCCAAAACCCCCCCTAACCCCCCCCCAAACCCCTCTCCAGACCCCTCCCAATCCCCTGGGGACCGCCCAAACCCCTCAGGACCCCCCTAAATCTCCATAACCCCCCCCAAACTCCTCGCCAGACCCCTCCAGTCCTCTCGGGGGCCCCCCAAATCCTCCATAAACCCCCCCAAACCCCCATAAACCCCCCCAGCCCCTCTCCAGCCCCCCCAATCCCCTCAGGACCCCCCTAAATCCCTCATAACCCCCCCTCAAACCCCTCTCCAGGCCCCCCAATCCCCTCGGGGACCCCCAAACCCCTCTCCAGTCCCCCCCTCACCGGCAGGGAGTGCCCCTGGTTCGCTCTCACCCTCAGGGGGTCCGGACGGAGGGCGAAGCGACCCTTGGGGTCCGCGGCCACCACCCTGCGCACGTCCCCCTCCGAGACCCCCGCGAAGCGCCGCAGCCGCAGCAGAGCCCCCACCTCCACAAAGCCGTCTGAGCCCCCCAAAAACCCCCCGGGACCCCCGTCAGGGCCTCTGGGGGGGCTCAGGGGGCGTTTCAGGGAATTTGGGGGGTCCCAGGGGGCGTTTGGGGGGTCCCAGGGGGCACTCGGGGGGATTTGAAAGGTCCCAAAATGCGTCTGGGGGGAGGGCAGGGGTGGTTGGGGGTCCCAGGGGTGGTTGGGGGTCCCAGAGGGTGTTTGGGGGGTCCCAGGGGGGATTTGGGGGTCCCAGGGGGGATTTGGGGGGGCCCAGGGGGATTTGGGGTGAGCTGGGGGGGATTTGGGGGGTGCCAGGGGGATTTGGGGTGTCCCAGGGGGATTTGGGGGGCCCAGGGGGATTTGGGGGGTGCCAGGGGGATTTGGGGGGTCCCAGGGGGATTTGGGGGGCCCAGGGGGATTTGGGGTGAGCTGGGGGGGATTTGGGGGGTCCCAGGGGGCATTTGGGGGGTCCCAGGGGGATTTGGGGTGAGCTGGGGGTGCTGGTGGCTGTTTTGGGAACCCCACTGGGCATTTGGGGGGGCTCAGAAGGAATTTTGGGGTGGATTTTTGGGGGTGTCAGCAGCAACTTGGGGGTTCCTGGAGCAGTTTGGGGGTCTCGGGGTGGGTTTTGGGGTGGGTTTTGGGGGGGTTTTGGGGGTGAGTTTTGGGGTGGGTTTTGGGGTGAGTTTTGGGGAGGTTTTGGGGTGGGTTTTGGGGTGGGTTTTGGGGGGGTGTTTGGGGGTCTCGGGGTGGGTTTTGGGGTGGGTTCGGGGAAGGTTTTGGGGTGGGTTTTGGGGGGTTTTGGGTGGGTTTTCGGGGGGTTTTGGGGTCTCACGCACCCGGGCCCATGGGCAGCCCCTCGGCCGCAGCCCCGTGGCGCAGGACGTAGCTCAGGGCCTTGGACAGCCGCACCCCGGGGTCCTGGGGGGGTCCCAGGGGTGACCCCAGCCCACCCCTGGGTGACCCCAGCCCACCCCTGGGCACCGCCCACAGCTCCCCCTTAACGAGCGACCCCCAATCTTAGACCCCCTCCCCAAATTCAGCTTCAAATGTCCCCCCTTCAATACCCCCCAACACCTGGACCCCCCCCACGAGCACCCCCTCGTGTGTCCCCCCCCTTTTGTCCCCTCTTTGTGTCCTCGTCGCTCCCCCCCACCCTGGGGTGTCCCCCCCTCGTGTCCCCCCACCTCTGGGGTCCCACCCTTGGGTGCTTCTCCTCCCACCCCCCATCTTTGTCCCCTCCCCTTTCCAGGAATTCCTGTCCCCCCCATTCTGGGGGTCTTGTCTCCCCCACCCTGGGGTGTCCCCTCCCCCCCCCGGGGTGTCCCCCCCCTTTCCTGGGTGTCCCCCCCTTTCCTGGGGTGTCCCCTCCCCCTCCCCGGGGTGTCCCTCCCCCACCCCGCGGTGTCCCCTCCCCCACCTTGGGGTGTCCCCCCACCCCAGGGTGCCCCCCCAATCTCCGCTGTCCTTGTCACCCCTCCCCCCAATCGCCCCCCCCCTCCTTACCCCCCGCCTCCCTCCTCGTGTCCCCACCCCCCGTGGCGCGCCCCCCACCCAAATCCGGGGGTGTCCCCCTCCCCCCCCTCCCCAAATTTTGGGGTCTCCCCCCGCCCCTCCCCCCTCTCCCACCTCCTCCCTCCGCCGCCGCCGCCGCTGGGCGGCGCTCGCGCCCTCCCCGCCCGCCATGCGGGGCCACGTGACCGCCACGTGACCGCCACGTGACCGCCCCGCGCCACGTGACCGCGGCTCCGAGCCACGTGACCGCGGCTCCGAGCCACGTGACCCCTGCTCCGAGCCACGTGACCCCTGCTCCGAGCCACGTGCCCGCCCAGTCACGTGTCCCCCTCACGAATTTTCCCGCCGCCGCCGCCGCGGGTTCATTGCGGGTCTCGGGGTTTTATTATTGATCCCCCCAACCCAAAAAAACCCCAAACCCCAACCGGGATTTCCCTCCCCGCTCCCTCCCCTCCTCCGGGACCCCTCCTCAGTCGATTTTCCGCGCCCCCAGTTTGGGGGGGCCCCGGGGACCCGCCCGGCGCTTGGCCTCGAGCTCCCGGCGCCGCTGCTGCTCCCGCTGCCGCCGGCCCGGGGGGGGCCCTGAGGGGACACCGAGGTCACCGGGGGGACACGGGGACAGGGAGGCCTGGGGGGGACCGGGGGGTCCCGGGAGAGCGGGGTGTGGGGGGATGGAGGAGCTGGGGGTGGCCTGGGGGGTGTTGGGGACAGTCACAGGGGGCATTGGGGGTCACTGAGGGGTCCCAAGGGGTTTATTGGGGGTCCCGGGGAGGGGGGTACCCCAGGCAGTCCTGGGGGGGTTTGGGGGCGATCTCTGGGGGTATGGGGGGGGTCCGGGGGTGCCCTGGGTGGGTCTGGGGGTGCCCAGGGTGGGTCTGGGGTCCCCAGGGGGGGTCTGGGGTCCCCAGGGTGGGTCTGGGGGTCCCCAGGGGGGGTCTGGGGTGCCCAGGGTGGGTCCGGGGATGCCCAGGCTGGGTCTGGGGGGGTTCCAGGGGTGTCCAGGGTGGCTCTGGGGGTCCCCAGGGTGGGTTTGGGGGTGTCCGTGGGTGCCCAGGGTGGGTCCGTGGGTGCCCAGGGTGGGTCCGGGGGTCCCCAGGGTGGGTTTGGGGGTCTCACCGTGCTGGCTGGGCAGCGCCTCCCACGCGTCCTCCGTGCCCCACTCGCCCCCCACCCCCCATCCCCCCTCCTCGCCCCCTGTGGCTGGGGGAGGGGCGCTGGGGGGGGGCTCTGTGGGGGCGGGGGGCTCTGGGGGGGTCCCCAAATCCTCGGGGCTGCTGGCGGGGGGGCTCCGGGGCAGCTCCATGTCCTGGGGGGGGGAAAGGACAGAGTGAGGGGATGGGGAGGGGTCTCACCGTGCCCCCCCAGCCCCCAGACTCACCTCCAGGCTGCCCCAGTCCTCGTCCCACCCATCGGCGTCGTCCAGGGGGGGCTCCTCGGGGGGGCTCTCCTCGGGGGGGGGCTCTGGGGGGGCCAAACGAGAGCTCGGGGGGGGTCCCCAAAACTCGGGGAGGGGTCCCCAAAACTCGGGGAGGGGTCCCCAAGGCTGGGGGGGGTCCCCAAGGCTGGGGGGGGGGGGATCAGGAATTGGGGGGATAAAAGGGGAGGGGGTCACTCACCTTTTGGGGGGGCTGCGGGGCTCTCGGGCGGGGGCTGGGGGGGTCCCTGTGCGGGGGCGGGTCCCTGTGCCGCCCCCCCCTCGCCCCCCATCAGCCGCGCCGTCAGGGAGGTGACACCGGTGACAGCCCAGGACACGGCGGCCCCCAGCCCCCCCGCGGGCGCCCCCGGGGCGCTGCCAGCGCTGGGGGTCTCTGCAGAGGGGGGGAGGGGTCACGGGCTGGGGGGAGCACCCCCAAATCCCCCCCAGCCCCGATGTCACCCCCCCAATTCCCTCCCTTTCCCCCAGACCTTCCTTTCTCCCCCTCCCCCCACTTTTTGCCCCTCCCCCATTTTTTATCCCCCCATTTTTTTACCCCCCCCATTTTTTAGCCCCACCCCCCATTTTTTGCTCTCTCCCCCCTTTTTTTTGCCCCCTTCCCCCCCATTTTTTTCCCCCCCATTTTTTACCACCTCCCCCCATTTTTTACCCCCCCTTTTTTTACCCCCTCCTCGATTTTTTACCCCCTCCCCCCCATTTTTTTACCCCCCCCCCCCCCATTTTTTACCCCCCTCCTGCGCCCCCCCGGCCTCGGCCGCTGCCTCCAGCTGCTCCAGGAAGCTGCGAATGGCCCGGAATGCCTGGGGGGGACCCCAATGGTGAGAGACCCCCGGACCCCACCCCTGCAGACCCCCCCAAGAGCTCTGGGACCCTCCCCCAACAACCCTGACCCTCCACAAGAGCTCTGGGACCCCTCCCCAACCACCCTGACCCCTCCAATTTCTCCAAGACCCCCCCAGTGTGACTCCCCAGACCCCCCCGAAAGTGCTCTGGGACCCTCCCCACCCCCTCCAATTTCTCCAAGACCCGCCTCCCAGTGCGACCCCCCAGCACTCAGACCCCCCACAAGAGCTCTGGGACCCCCCCCAACCACCCTCACCCCCCTCAATGTCTCCAGGACCCCCCCAGTGTGAACCCCCAGCACCCAGCCCCCTCCCCAACTCCCAGCACCCAGACCCCCCCCAGGGACCCCCACCCCCATTTCATTGGGACCTGCAGCACCCAGCCCCCTCCCCAATTCCCAATTCCCAGCACCCAGACCCCCACCCCAGGGACCTGCAGCCCCCAGCCCCCTCCCCAATTCCCCTGGGTCCCTCCCCAGCACCCAGACACCCCCCAAGGGACCCCCACCCCAGGGACCTGCAGCCCCCAGCCCCCTCCCCAATTCCCCGGGGTCCCTCCCCAGCCCCCTCCCCAAATCCCTCCAGCCCCCCCTCACCTGCTGCCGCACGCCGGGGTGGGGGTCCACGGTGAGGGCGCACAGGGGGGGCAGCACCCTCCCCGCCACCTCGGCGGGCGAGTAGCACCCATGGGTGGCAGCGAAGGCGGCGACGGCCGCGGCCCGGGC
Organism: Prinia subflava; assembly: GCF_021018805.1. Classification (NCBI taxonomy): domain Eukaryota; kingdom Metazoa; phylum Chordata; class Aves; order Passeriformes; family Cisticolidae; genus Prinia; species Prinia subflava. Next base: position 34,677 of record NW_026960730.1, on the reverse strand, counting down.
GGGGGGAAAGGGGTCCCGGGTGGCCCTGGCCAGGGCGGGGGCCAGGACCCGCCGGAGGGTCTGGGGGGACAGGGACAGTGAGGGGGGACAGGGACAGTGAGGGGGGGCTGGGGACAGTGAGGGGGGGCTGGGGACAGTGAGGGGGGCTGGGGACAGTGAGGGGGGGACACTGAGGGGGGCTGGGGACAGTGAGGGGGGACAGGGACAGGGAGGGGGGGCTGGGGACAGTGAGGGGGGACGGGGACAGTGAGGGGGGGCTGGGGACAGTGAGGGGGGGCTGGGGACACTGAGGGGGGCTGGGGACAGTGAGGGGGGGCTGGGGACAGTGAGGGGGGGGACAGGGACAGTGAGGGGGGGCTGGGACAGTGAGGGGGGGGCAAGGACAGTGAGGGGGGGCTGGGGACAGTGAGGGGAGGGGACACTGAGGGGGGACAGGGGACACTGAGGGGGAGACAGTGAAGGGGGACAGGGGGTCCCAAGCCAGGGTGGGGTCCTGGGGAGGTCACAGAATGAAGGGGGGGGGGACAGTCTAGGGGGTTTTGGGGGGTTCTGGGGGTCTCACCTGGGGGGGCAGGTGGGGGGCCAGGTGCCCAGGGGGGGTCTCAAGGGGGTCTCAGGGGGTCTCAGGGCTCACCTGGGGGGGCAGGTGGGGGGACAGGCGCCCAGGGGGGTTATGGGGGGGTCTCAGGGTGGGTTCAGGGGGTCTCAGGGCTCACCAGGGGGGGCAGGTGGGGGGACAGGCGCCCCAGGCACAGTGTGGGGGTTATGGGGGGGTCTCAGGGGGGTCTCGGGGGGGTTCTGGGGATCTCAGGGGGTCTCACCTGGGGGGGCAGGTGGGGGGCCAGGCGCCCCAGGCACCCAGGGGGGTTATGGGGGGGTCTCAGGGGGGGTTTTGGGGGTCTCAGGGGGCTCACCTGGGGGGGCAGGTGGGGGGCCAGGCGCCCCAGGCACAGCGTGGGGGTTATGGGGGGGTCTCAGGGGGGTCTCGGGGGGGTTCTGGGGGTCTCACCTGGGGGGGCAGGTGGGGGGCCAGGCGCCCCAGGCACAGCGTGGCGTTGCAGCGCAGGGGTCCCAGCGCGTCGCCCCCCTGCACCCGCAGCAGCAGCCGGGGCAGCTCCCCCCCCCTGCGCCCCTCCCCCAGCTTGGGCGCCAGCAGCACCATGGACTGGGGGGGAGGGGACACAGGAGGGGTCAGGGGGCACCCCCGGGTGGGATTTGGGGGGGGGTCCCACCTGATCCCACCCATTTGGGGGTGCCCGGGTGGGATTTGGGGGGGGAGTCCCCCCCATTTTGGGGCCCACAGGAGGTTCCCAGGTGCTTGGGGGGGCTCCAGGTGATTTGGGGGGGGGTCCCCACTCAGTCCCACCCATCCAGGGAAGACCCAGGTGATTTGGGGGGGGTCCCCAGGAGGTTTTGGGGGTTGCCGTTTGATTTTTAGGGATCTCCAGGTGGTTCTGAGGGATCCCCAGGTAACTTCTGGGGGAGCTCTGGGGGTCCTGGGCAATTTAGGGGGTTCCCAGGTGATTTTTTGAGTCCTGGGTGATTTGGGGGGGTCCCCAGGGGGGTTTGGGGGGTCCTGGACAATTTTTGGGGGGGTCCCAGGTGTGTTTTTCAGTCCTGGGTGATCTGGGGGGGTTCCCAGGTGTATTTTTGAGTCCTGGGTGATTTGGGGGGAGGTTCCCGGGTGGTTTGGGGGGTTCCCGGGTGATTTTGGGGGGGTTCCCGGGTGGTTTGGGGGGGTCCTGGGTGATTTGGGGGGTTCCCAGGTGGTTTGGGGGGTCCTGGAGGATTTGGGGGTCCCACCTTGACCGTCTGCTCGCGGATGGCCGGGTTGGAGTCCAGGAACCCGTGGGCGACGTGGGGGAAGATTTGGGAATCCACCGTGGCCTCGGGCAGGAACTCAATGAACTCCTCGAGCTGGGGGGGGAGAGACCCCTGAGCACCCCCAGAGACTCCCCCAAAACCACGGATCAACCCCTCATGGACCCCTCCCAAACCCCATGAACTGCCCCCCATCCCTCCCAGTGCCCTCCCAGTCCCTCCCAGTCCATCCCAGTCCCTCCCAGTCCCCTCCCAGTGCCTCTCAGTCCTTCCCAGTGCCTCCCACTCCCATCCCTGTCCTATCCCTGTCCCATCCCAATGCCTCCCAGTCCCTCCCAGTCCTATCCCAGTGCCTCCCAGTGCTCCCAGTCACCAGCTGCAGCAGGCGCAGGCGCAGGCCCCGCTCGGGGGACGAGAAGAGCCGGACCAGGACGGGGACGATTCTCTGCTGGTACTCGGGGGGGTCCAGGACCTTCGCGACCTGGGGGGGTGATGGGGGGACTTGGGGGGTCAGAGGAGTTTTAGGGGGGAATTTGGGGGTCAGGGGAAGTTTGGGGGGGCATTTTGGGGGTCCCACCTGCAGCAGTGGTGGCAGGGCGGTTTTTGGGGGTTATCTTGGGGGTCAGGAAGGTTGTGGGTGGGATTTTGGGGATCAGGGAGGTTTTTGGGGGGATTTTGGGGATCAGAGAGGTTTCAGGGGTTTATTTTGGGGGTCCCACCAGCAGCACCGGCGGCAGGGTGGTTTTCGAGGATTATTTTGGGGATCAGGAAGGTTTTTAGGGGTTTATTTTGGGGTCCCACCTGCAGCAGCGGCGGCAGGGAGGTTGTGGGTGGGATTTTGGGGATCAGGGAGGTTGTGGGTGGGATTTTGGGGGGTCAGGGGGCTGTGGGTGTGATTTTGGGGGTCAGGATAGTTTTTTGGGGGGTTTATTTTGGGGTCCCACCTGCAGCAGGGTGGTTGTGGGTGGGATTTTGGGGATCAGGGAGGTTTTTGGGGGGTTTATTTTGGGGTCCCACCTGCAGCAGGGTGGTTGTGGGTGGGATTTTGGGGATCAGGAAGGTTTCAGGGGGGTTATTTTGGGGATCAGGGAGGTTGTGGGTGGGATTTTGGGGATCAGGGAGGTTTTTGGGGGGTTATTTTGTGGATCAGGGGGCTGTGGGTGGGATTTTGGGGGGTCAGGATAGTTTTTGGGGGGGTTTATTTTGGGGTCCCACCTGCAGCAGCGGCGGCAGCGCCCCGGCGTCGGCGCTGCCCAGCTCCAGCGCCTGCAGCAGCCTCGGCAGCAGCTTGTGCCGCCGGAACGGCCCCGGCAGCGCCGGCAGCAGCGCCGGCAGCTCCTGCAGGAACTCCCGGCGCTCCGAGGGGTCCCGCACCTGCCGGGGGTCCCCAAAAACCCCGCGGGTCAGGGGGGACACCGGGGGGTCCCCAAAAACCCCGGGGGTCCCCAAAAACCCCGGGGGTCCCCAGAATCCCCAGGGGTCAGGGGGGACATCGGGGGAGGGAGATGAAGGGACAGGGACAGGGATGGAAATGAGGATGAGGATGAGGATGAAGCAACAGGGATGGAAACAGAAATGAGGATGAGGATGAAGGGATGAAGATGGAAATGGAAACAGAAATGAGGATGGGGATGAGGATGAGGATGAAGGAACAGGGAGGGGCATGGAAATGGAAACAGAAATGAGGATGAGGATGAAGCAAGGGGGATAGGAAGGATGACTGGGATGAAGGTGAGAAATGGGATGAAGGAATACGGATGAGGATGATGATGGGGATAAAGAACAGGAAGAAACACCGAGATGAGGAAACAGAGATGAGGATGAGGATGAAGGGATGGGGATAGGAAGGGTGATGGGGATGAAGGTGAGGAAGATGAAGGAATAGGGATGAGGATGATGATGGGGATAAAGAACAAGAAGAAGCACCAAGGAGAGGAAACAGAGATGAGACTGAGGACAAGGACGAGGATAAAAGCACAGGAATGAACACGGGGATGAGGAGGAGGAGGAGGAGGAGGAGGCTGAGGCCACACCTGGAAGTGCTCGAGGAAGAGCCCGGTGCGCACCAGGGCGCAGGCCAGGAAGGCTCCGGGGCGCTGCAGCCGCTCCAGCAGCGGCCCCGGGCCCGGCCGGGCCCCCGGATCCGCCGCCACCAGCTCCGAGAAGGGCGGGATGAGCCCGGGGGGCAGCTGGGGGACAGGGGGGGACACGGGATCAGGGGGACCCTGAGGGACAGGGGGACACGGGAGGGGACAGGGTCACAGGGACCCCCAGTGCTGGGGGGACACAGGGACATGGGGACCCCGAGGGCTGGGGGGACACGGGAGGGGACAGGGACATGGGGACCCTCAGCGCTGGGGGGACAGGGGGTCAGGGACACCCCGAGGGCTGGGGGGACACGGGAGGGGACAGGGTCAGGGGGACCCTGAGCACTGGGGGGACACGGGAGGGGACAGGGTAAGGGGGACCCCAAGGGACAGGGGGGACACGGGGTCAGGGGTACCCCTGAGTCTGCGGGAGTTCTGGGGGTGAGCAGGAATTTGGTGGCTCCACAAGTCTGGGGGGATCCCGGGAGTTTGGGGGTGCCCAGGGGGTCCCCAGGATTTGGGGGGGGTCCCCAGGATTTTGGGGGGGTCCCTGACCTTGCCGAAGCTGCGCAGGGCCCCCGGCCGGGGCAGGGGTCCATTGAAGACCTCCCAGATGAGGCAGCCCAGGCGCCACATGTCCCCTGCCCTGGGGGGGGCCGTGACAGTGGGGAGGGGGCACGGGGGACCCCCGTGGTCCCCTGAGCCCCCCCAATGTCCCCTCCCCAACTCACCAGGGGTCCCCCTGCCCTCGGGAGGGGTCGCTGAGCTCGGGGGGGTCCTGGGGCCGGGGGGGGTCCCCGGGGGGGCGGGCGGGGGTCCCCTCGCTGGCGGCCGCCACCCGCTCGAGCCCCCCCAGCTTCCACTCGCCCCCGGGGTCCACGAAGACGGCGTCGAGTCCCAGCGCGTGGTGGACCAGCCCCGAGACCCCCAGGAACGCCAGCGCCGTCTGGGGGGGACAGAAAAGCCCCCCGATATCGGTAACCCCCCCCCCACCAAAGGAAAGGCTGCCCTCCCACCAGGAGCCAAAAACATCTCAGGAGCCCCCCAAAATCCCGGGGGTCTCCTCACCCACCTGGGCCCCCCCCCCAGATCCTGGAGACCCCTCCCACCCCCTGATTGCAGGGTCCCCCCAAAGGCCTCAGGGACCCCCCTCAGATTCCCCTCAAATGCCAGACTCCCCTCACCAAGAGCTGCTGCAGCCCCCAGACCCCCCCAAATCCCCCTAAATCCCCCCAGACCTTCCAAATCCCCTCCCCTCACCAGGAGCCACTGCAGCCCCCAGACCCCCCAAATCCTCTCTCCTCACCAGCAGCCACTGCAGCCCCCAGACCCCCCAAATCCTCTCCCCTCACCAAGAGCTGCTGCAGCCCCCAAATCCCCCCAGATCCCCCCAAATCCCCCCAGATCCCCCCAAATCCCTCCTCACCAGCAGCCGCTGCAGCCCCCAGGCCACCTCCTGCTCTCCCGAGTCCCCGCTCGGGGGGTGCAGCCGCAGGTGCCGCCGCAGGGGGGTCACGGCCTCTGTCACCAGGTACAGGCACTGCTCGGTCTGGGGGGACACTCGGGGTCACCCGGGGACCCCCCGTGTCCCCCCCAGGTCCTTGTGTCCCCACAATGTCCCCCCCATCCCCACAATGCCTTCATGTCCCCCCACTCACCCCCATCCCCTCATTCCCCCGCTGTCCCCACTGTCCCCGCTGCTGTCCCCCCCCGCTGTCCCCGCTGTCCCCACTGTCCCCCCGCTGTCCCCCTCGCTGTCCCCACTGTCCCCCCCGCTGTCCCCCCGCTGTCCCCGCTGTCCCCGTCACCTCCAGGCTGTCCAGGTACCCCACGATGTTGGGGTGTCGGAGGCTGCGGAGCCGCTTCAGCCCCGCCCGGGCCAGGGCGGTGGCAGCAGGGTCCCCCCCCGGGCCCAGGCTGTGCGCGAACACCGACACCGGAGCGCCATCGGCCTGGGGACAGCGGGGACCGTGAGGGGACAGCGGGGACAGGCGGGGACAGCGGGGACCGTGAGGGGACAGCGGGGACAGGCAGGGGACAGCGGGGACAGGCAGGGACAGCGGGGACAGCGAGGGGACAACACGGGGAACGGCCCGGGGGGAGAAGGGAGGGACAGGGGGACACGGGACACGTGGGGGGGACACATGGAGATGCGGGGACAGTGGTGACGTGGGGACAGAGACATCGGGACCTGATGGGGGACACGGGGAGCTCGAGGGGACAGCGACAGCGGGGGGCACAAAGGGATAAGGACACCGGGGGACACCGGGGTGGGGACACGGGGGGACAGAGGGATGGGGGGGTCGTGGGGACATGGAGGGGACCCGGGGCAGGGGATGGCGGGGCCGTGGCCACGGAGGGGTCCGGGGACAGGGAGGGGACACGCGAGGGGACACGCGAGGGGACACGGGGCCACCCCTCCCGCAGCCTGCCCACCTTGCGGCGCCCCCGCAGCAGCCGCCAGAGCGGGGCCGGGGCCGCGGGGTCCGGGAGCGGGTCCGCGTCGGGATCGGCATCGGGCGAGCCCAGCTCGAAGGGGAAGTCCCGCACCGGGTCCCGGGAAAAGAGCCACATGGCGGGCCCGGGGTCCCGGGGGGTCCCGGGGGTCCGAGGGGGTCCCGGGGCCGGGGCGGACCCGCAGGAAGCGGCGGCGGCGCCGGGCGGGAGGATCCGGTGACGGACCGGGGGGCGTGGCCTCGGCGAGCCAATGAGGGGCTCGGGGCGGGGTCTGGGTGAGCCAATGAGGGGGCGGGGGTGGGGAGTGGGAGGAGAGAGGGGCGGGGCCCAGAAGAGCCAATAGGATTCTGGGGAGGGGCCTGAAGGAGCCAATGAGGGGCCAGGAAAAGGGCGGGGGCGGAGCGGAAAAGGGGGCGGGCCCAGAAGCGCCAGAGGGGGCGGGGCTTATGAAAGGACACGCGGCAGGATGCGGCGGTGACGTCACCACGCGCACCCACCCCACGCTGTGACGTCAGAGGGAACAGGCAATGACGTAACACGCACCAACATCACCCCCCCAGCCCCAGTGACGACACAAGGCCGGTCAGGACTCAGCAGTTTATTGGTCACTGGGGGTCCCTGTCGTGACAGAGGGGTCCCAGTCAGTCACGACAATGGGGATTCACAGCAATGCAGGGCCCAGCGCAGTCCGGGCTCCTTGAGCAACGCGGGGTCCTTGTCACGATACAGCAGCACTGTCGTGACAGGGGCGTCCTGTCTCAACACCTGTCTTCAGCGCGATCCAGGGTCCTGTTGTGATCGAGCCCTTGCAGAACATGGGTTCCTATCGCGATAGATGATCCCTGTCGGGATATGGGGGACCCCTGTCCTGGTGGGTGGGTCACTCAGCGTGGGGCTCTGGGACATGAAGGGCAGGGGTGTCCTGTCACAATAAGGAGTCCCTGTCACGATATGCAGGGGTCTATTACTAAGAGGGCTCCCTGTCACGACATGGAACAACCCCCTCCCTTTATCATGGGTCCCCCAAAGCCATGTGAACAAGTAAGGGGGAGTTCCCATCACGATATCAGGTCCTTGTCGCAATACAGGGGGGCTCCTGTCACGATACGAGGCCCCTGTCGGGATATGGGGGTCACCCTTTCCCCTGGATACCTTCCCCTAATCAAGGAGGACAAACAGGGGGGTCTCCCCGTTATATGGGGGGCTCCCTGTCGCGATATGGGGTGGTCTCCGTCACGACAGAGCCCCAGGCCAGCAGCAGCAGCGGCGCCGCGGGGGCTCGAACCCCGCCCCGGGGGGTCCCGGGGGTGCCACCACCGGCGCCTTTTGCTTTTTTTTTTTGGCCTTTTTGGGTCCGGAGGAGAAAAAGCAAAACCTGAGAAAACGGGGAAAAGTTTTCTCAGGAAAAGAAAAAACCTCCCGAAATGGGGGAAATAAAACCCAAAAAAACCTCCCCAAAACGGCTCCGGCCCTGCCCCAGAGATCTGGGGCAAAATGTGGGGAAATTGGGGCCGGAGCGCGCCCCAAACGAGGCGGCCTGGGGGGTTCAGGCCCAGCGCGCGCTCCCGGCGCGATTTGGGCACAGAAATTGGGATTTTGGGTCTGAGTCACGGCCCAGGTTAAAACACAAACGGGGATCGGGGCCACAGGCGCATCCCGGTCGCAAAATAGGGCCAGAAAGAGGGCGCAAAATGGGCTCAGAATTGGGGATTTTGGGTCAATCCCGCGCCCCCGGCGCAAAATGGGCTCAGAATTGGGGATTTTGGGTCAATCCCGGCGCTAAACGGGCTCAGTGAGGGCCCCTCGGGGTCCAACGCGCGCCCCCGGCGCAGAATTAGCTCCGAAATTGGGGATTTTGGGTTAATCACGCGCCCCCCTCGCAGTTTGGGCCGAAACCGGGGGATTTTGGGGTCGGCGCGTTCCCGGGGCCCCGCCGGTACTTACTCCGCTCGCTCACCTTTTCCTGCCTCTTATTTTGGGGGGATTTCTAGGTTTTTTAAGCCTTTTTTTGTTTGGTTTTTTGGAGGCAATTGTCCATTTTGGGGCGAATCGAGGCGGTTTTGGCACTGTCACTGTGGGGAGGGGAGAGAGACAACACCCAACCCCCCATCCCCCGAACCTGCTCCTCCATCCCTTCGCTTTTGGGGGAAAATCTGGGGAAAATGGTTCAAAAGCTCCTCCCCCTCCCCAGGCACCAAACAAAGGCGCTGACTAAGCTTTTTTTTTGGGGAAAAACCCCTGGATTTTGGTTAAATTCCCAGCTTGGGGGCGGGCCCTGCCAGCAGCGCGTTCTGAGGCAATTTTAGGGTTTTTTCTTGGGGGTGGGGAAAGCGGCCAAACCCAAATCTCCCCCTCCTCCCCTTCCATCCCTGGAGTGACCCATTTTGGGGTGAAAGCGGCAAAAAATACCAATTTCTGGCTCCCTACTGTTCCTGCAGACCCTGTTTTGGGGTTTTTTGCCCCAGTCTGGCTCTCGGAGGCTCCTCTGGCGGGGGCAGGGCCGGCGGGGGCTGCAAAAAACACCCACGAGACCCCCCCAGACCCCCCTGTCAGCACAGCCGGCTTTGGGGCGAGAAGCGGCCGAATTGGTGAAAGCGCCCGGAGGTCGCGGTTTTGCCGCCGCTTTTGGGGGGATTTGGGGTCGGGAGGTGCCCGCACGCCACGCCGGGGGGGTCCCCGCGCTTCCCCCGCCTCCCGACGCCCCAAAACGGCCGAAATCGCCCCAAATCCGCCGCCCCTCCCCCCTCCCGCGCGGGTCCCGAGTGGGGGGAGGGCTCGGGGTGGGGGAGGGGCGCGCCCGGTACCTGCCGCCGCCGATTTCGGGGGGGTTTGGCCTCAAATTTGAGGCTCCCCCCCCTCGCTCGCTCCTACACTTACTCGTTTTGGGGATAAAAGTCTAAATTTAAGCATTCCTGCTGCTGGTTTTGGAGAAAAAACCTGAAAAGATGATTATTGTCCCCTCCCCCCACGCCTGCTCCAGCCCCTCCCCCCCCCGCGGGGTTTTTGGGGGGTTTTACTTCGTTTTTTCCTAAGGAAAATTCCTGGAGCCACATTCCTGCTCTTCCAGCTTCACTTTGGGGTAAAAAAGCTTCTTTTTGGTGCTGCTGACTCCTCCCACTTGCGGCTGCGGAAAGGGCGGAAAACACCCCAAAACCGCCCCCTCCCCACAAAAACCGACCTCCCAAAAAAATGAAATTAAATCAACTCTTACTTCTCTGCATTCCCCAAATCTGGGGGGGTTTCTCCTCAAATCCCTGCCGGAATCTCCTGAGCGCGTTCTGAGTGCAGACTGGCCTTTTCTGGTTAAATCCTCTTTTTTTTTTTCCCTTTCCTCGGCTTTTTCTCACCTTTTTTTGCTTTTTTTTCCCTGCATTTCGCTGCTTCCCTGAGGGGGAAAAACACTCGAGACACCCCCTCCCTCTTCCTCCCCCTCCCAAAAAATACAGAACATTTCTTTTGATCGTTTCTCTCCCTTTTTTGGTTGGTTTTTATCACCGGCCCCTCCCGCGGACGCCTTTGGGATAAAAGAAAGACTTTGACACTTACGGAGCGGCGCCGGCGGGAGCGGCGGAGCCGGAGGCGCTGCAGGAATTTGGGGTTTTTTCCCCATTTCTGGGGAGTTTAATAGAAAAAAGGGGGAGGGGAAGGGGCGACGGCGGCGGCGCCTGAAACGACAAAACCCCAAAACCCCCAAAATCCCCCCAAAATTCCCAAACCCCCGGGGGGGGTGGGGCCTCACCCGGCCGCTGCCTCTGGCTCCGTTTGGGATTTTCCTCAAAATCCTCAATTTTCCTGGCTCCGGGACCCAAATCGGGATTTTTCTTCCTTTTTCTCCCTTTATCCTTCTTTTTTTTTCGTTATTTTTCGCTTCTATTTTCTCCTCTAAATCCTCTTTGATTTTCTCTCATTTTTCCTCTCTTCTATTCTCTTCTATTTTTTTCTCTCTTCGTATTTTCCCTGTTTTCTTTCACTTCCATCTTCTCAAATTTTCAGAACTTGGGTTTTTCTTTTATTCTATAATTTTCTATTTTCTTATTTTTCTATTTTCTTATTTTTCTATTTTCTTTTTTCCCAATTGTATTTTTCCAACTGTATTTTTTTCTATTTATTTCCAGTCTATTTTAAATTTTTCTGTAATTTTTTCTATAGTCTTCTATTTTCTATTTGTTCTATTTTCTTTTTTCTAACTTCTTCTATTTTCTCCAATTTTCTACTTTAATTTTTTCTAGTTTCTTCTATTTTCCAATTTTCTTCTTTTTTTCTATTTTCTATTTTCTTTTTTCCATTTTTTCTACGCTTTTTAAATTTTCTTTTTTTCCAATTTCTATTTTCCTTTTTTCTATTTTCTTTTTTCTATTTTCTTTTTTCTAACATTTTTCTATTTTCTTTTTTCTGAATATCTTCTATTTTCTCTCTTTTTTTTGTTCTATTTTCTGTCTTTTTCTCCTTTTTTTTTCTCTCTTCTCTCTGCTCCTCCCCTGCCCAACTGCCGCAATTTTACCAAAAAGTCCTTTTTTCCCCCAGATGGGGCCACTGCGAAGAAAAACTTTAATTTCCCTGCCGATTCCATCTTCACTCTTCATTTTTCCTGCTTTTCCCTCAAATTTGGCTCCTCTCAATCCATCCTGAGCCTGAAAATGCCGCATTTCACCCCAAACCGGCCGCCCCCGCCTGCGCTGCCCGGCCCGGCCCCGCCTGGGGACAAAATTACATTTTTAAAGCTTTAGGAGCTTTTTTAAAAAATTCAAATTTAGGAGCTTTTTTAGCAGAAAACAGCGTATCAAGCGCTTTTTTCTTTCTTTAAATGAAAGCAGCTTAAAAAGCTCTTTTTGAAAATAAAACCGCCCCAGCTCGCTCCGGCTTTTTGGAAATATCACATTATGGAATTGTAAGAGTTAAAGAGCTGCGATTTCTCCCAGAAATCGGCTTTGAAAGCAGCGATTTCTTAAAAACCAGCATCAGAAGCTTCGGTTTCAAGAAAAACCAGCTTTAAGAGCTTTTTTAAGGTTTTTGGCAATATTTTTTTTCATTTAAAAGTGCCCCGGCTTGCCCCGGCTTTTCCCATTAATGGAATCGCCGCAATTTAAGGATTTCTATTGAAATCAAGCAGCTTCAAGAGCTCAGTTTTCCTTAAAGGAAAAAACTTTTGTCTCTTTTCTTTTAAATAAAGATTTAAGAGCCGCTTTTATGAAATAAAGCAGCCTTAGGAGCTCCTTCTAGAAATTCTCGCAGCTTTAAGAGCTTTTTATCGGCAGTAAAGCCATTTTTGGAGCTCTCTAGAAAATATAAAGCCATTTTCGGAGCTTTTTATTTAAAATCGAGCAGCTTTAGGAGCTTTTTGGCTTAAAATCGAGCGGTTTTGGGCCGAATTTTGGCAGATTCGGGGCTGCTCCAGGGCCGGGCGCTGCCGGCGCGGGGCCCTCCCTTATAACAGGCCCAGCACCGCCCCCGCGGGGGCGACAAAATAGTCCCCAAAAATCGCCAAAAAAGGGCAGCGCCCCCCAAAATCACCCCCCAAAACGCACCGCCCCCAGTGTGAAAAACCCTCTTTTCTCGTTATTTCCCGTTTTTTTACCCTTTTCTGTGATTTTTTTCCCTCACAAACCGCGCCCCCCCCCCCCCGGCCGTGGGGCTTTGGCCGCGCCACGCGGTCCGGCACGAAAATAGTTAAATTTAACGGCGATTTTTCGATCGGTTTGGCCAATTCTGCCCTAAAATCCCTGGCTTCGACCTTGCCGGGTGGTTTTAGAGCTTTTTTTTGTTGTTTGTTAGGTTTTTATTCATTCATTTTGCTCCCGGTTTTGCTTTTGCTGCGTCACGCGGTTGGGCCGCTGCCAGAGGCGCCGTTTGTTCTCGAAAGGTTTAAAAAACTTAGGGATGAAAAAGGAGTTTTTGAGGGGGCACAGACCCTAATTTTCATCAATTTTTGTTCCACAAAAAGCCAAAACAACCCTTTAAAAACCTTTTTTTTCCCACCCTGGTCCAGCACAGCTCGAACTATTTTTTTTTTCTTTTTAATCACAGAAATGCACCGAAATTTCAGCATTTCACCCCATTTTGGGCCACATCGAGTCATGGAAGTCTCATGGAATAAAAGCCCACTGTGTGGAGGCATTTTTAGGCATTTTTAGGCGTTTTTTAGGCATTTTTAAGCGTTTTTTAGGCACTTTTAGGCGATTTTTTTGGGCATTTCGAGGCGTTTCCGGGCGGAAATGACACCCCAAAAATTGCTGGTAAGGAGGGGACAACCCCCCTCCCCAACCCTTTAATTATCACTCATTAAAGCTGCTCTAAAGCTAATTAAAGCTGCTGACGAAGCCAATGAGGCATTTTGGGGGTGTGGGAGGAGCTGTTCCGACATTTTTGGGGCGTTTCCTGTAGGAGAAACTATTTCTATATTGTTATTAATGATTATTATTTTCTGTGTTATTCCACTGTTAAGACTCTCAAATGTCATTTTTCCTCCCTATTTCAGGTGCTGGAAAAAGCCTCCCCCAAAATGACCCCGAATTTAGGGAAGATTTATCTCAATTTTATTTTTACAGCAAAAATTCGCCCATTTGCAGCTGATTTAAGCCCTAATTTAAAATTTAAAATTATTTTAGCAACCCTGACACGGCCAAAGTTGATGTTTTCCGCATGAAAATACTCCAAAATCTGCTTTTTCACAGGGATTGGTCCTGGAGGGGCCCTTTTAAAGCATTTTCCATCAAAAAGGTAAATCAGGTTTTCACAAAAATTGTGACTTCTATCAGGGAAATAAAGGGGGAAGATAAACTTCAATAATTATTTCAGCAGCAGTAATCTGTCCATTCTTAATTGTCATTAACCACATCCCCCTCATTTCAGCTTCGTTTTATTTTCTCACTTCTGGCATGCCTAAAATTCATTTCTTTGAATGGAAATGCCCCCAAAATCTGCTTTTTCCTCAGGAACTCAGCCTGGAGAGGCCATTTTAAAACATTTTCCTCCATTAAGATGCTCTTCACCAAATCTTGGCAGTTTCTTGAAGAAAAAAAAATTAAAAATCAGTTTTCGATTATTTTTTGTAACTAGGATAGCACTAAAACGTCCAGAGAGCTTTAAGAGCACTTTAAGGTCAGTAAAAGCCATTTTTTGCGGCATATGATACATGTTTTGCCCTCAAAAATCACCACTAAGCCAAACCTTGCAGCTTTTAAGCTGCTTTTTAAAGCCAAACGGGTCAAATTTTAACCTAAACCAGGAGACTGCCGCAGCCCCCTTGGTGAATTTTTGAAGAAAAATCACCTCAGTTTTTCAGTCTAAACCCACCATTTCCTTGAGGCTTTCCATCCTTTTAAAAACCGACCCTTTTTAGCGACTTTTCACACAAAAATTACCTCACAAAAAAAAGGGGCGCGTACGGGGGGGGATTCACCGCGGGGCCCCCTCGAAATGCCGCGAAATTCGCACAGACCCCCCTCCCCCCACTCTTTCCCCTCCCCCACAGCTCCGACTTTCATTCCGCCCCTCCCCCACGCCCATTTAGAGGCAAATTTAAAAAAAAAAGAAAATAATTTGGAGGCGGGCGCGGCCGCGGAGGGATCCGGCGGAGGGACCCGCGCAGGGCGCGGTGTGAAGCGTCCCCGGTCACGTGACCGGCGGAGCGATCCGCGCGCGGAGGGATCCGGGAGTGAGGAGAAAGTGGGCGGGGCCAAGCGGAGACCCCGCCCCTCTCCGGGCCCCTCCCGCCGCTTTGCCGCAGTCGCCGCGGGGGCGGCGCCGGGGGCGGGAGCGCGGCGCGATCGCTCCGAGCGCCCCGCATTGGGCGGGGGAGGCGCCGGGTCACCTCCGCCGCGTCCGGAGGGACTGGACGGTTAAAAAAACACACACTTTTCTCCTTGGTTTTACCTCCGAAAAACACGAGTTGTTTCAGGAGAATCTCGTTTGCCTCAGAAATGACCGACTTCCGTCAGAAAATGTCTGGTTTCCCTCAGGAACGTCTGGTTTTACCTCATTAAAGTCTCATTTCCCTCTGAGACGTCTGGTTTGTCTCAAAAATGTTTGATTTCCCTCTAGAAGTGTCCGATTTGCTTCAGAAATGCCCTAATTGTCTGGAAAATGTCTTACGTACCTCATCAATGTCTTACTTCCCTCAGAAATGTCTGATTTGTATTTAAAAAGCTTCATTTCCCTCAAGAAGTGTCCGATTCGCCTCAGAAATGACAAATTTTACCTCAGAAATGACAAATTTTACCTCAGAAATGCCTTATTCCCTTTAGAAAATCTCATTTTATTCATTCATGACCGCCCCCCCCCAAAATGGCGCCTCCTCACAGAGCAGCCCCGGGGGGGAGGGGCCGCGTCCTTCACGATTTCCCTCACAAAACATTTATTCCAAAACATTTCTTTACCCCGTCAAATACTTATATTTTCTTCCCTTTTTTAGTTCCTAAGTGTTGGATTTCTGAGCAGTTCCTCCGTGTTCTTTAAACCTCAGTAACACCGACCCCTCCCACAGCACAAAACTCTCACCGGTTCTCCCTTAAAAAAAAATTCCTTAAATTTCTAAAAAGCACCTTAAGAAAATGAAGTTAATGGGGACTGAGGCGGTTTTGCCGCAGAGCGGAGGCGTGTGGGGTTTATGGGTAGAAAAATGTGATATTTTGGTATAATGCAGCCCTGCTGAGTGGGAAAAGGGGTTAAAGAGTGAAATAGGGGGAATCTGGGTGGGTTTGTGACGGCCCCAAATGGACAACGAGCGATGCCCCAAAATCGGCAGAATTTACCCCAAAGATCTGGCTAGTGCTAATGAGGGGGGCTCCCCTCAACACAGAAGCCCTGACACGTGTGACACGCGTGACATTTGTGACACACGCGTGACATTTGTGACACACGCGTGTCCCCGAGGCCGCAGCCCGAAATGGCCGCGGTCACGTGGAGCCGCCATTTGGCTACGTTGGCCACAAACCCCCCAGAATTGGCCACAAACCCCCCAGAATTGGTCCCAAATCCCCCAGAACTGGCCCCAAATCCCCCAGAATTGGCCCCAAACCCCGCAGAATTGGCCACAAACCCCCCAGAATTGGCCCCAAATCCCCCAGAACTGGCCCCAAACCCCCCAGAACTGGCCCCAAAATGTCCGAACTCCACTGAAAGTGGCCTCAGACCCCCAGGAACTGGCTGGAAAATGCCCTGCATTATCCAAAATCGAACCCCAAATATCCCAAATTAGCTCAAAAACTGCCACCAATTAACCCCAAACACCCCAAGTAAATTCCAAACCACCCGGACTCAGCTTTGATCTGCCCCAAATCACCCTGAATCATCCCCAAACTGGTTCCGAACTGCCTCAAACTGCTCTGGATTAGCCCCAAATCTGCCCCAGTCTGCCCCAAAAGGCCCCAAATTCCACCAAGCCCTGCCTGGGGAGGGGGGGGCAGTGCAGTTTATTGGGGGGTGTGAGTACAAAGAGGAGGAGATCTCGGGGGCTCCCAGTGCTCCCAGTCTGAACTGGGAGGGGTCTGGGGGGGCTCAGCCCTGCTCGGACGCGGCCCCCCCTGTGCCCCCCGCCACGGGGCTGTAGGAGCCGCCCCCGGTCCCCCCCCGGCTGAAGAAGGACACCGAGCGCCGGGGGGGCTTCACCCGCCGCAGCTCCTGCCCTGGGGGGACAGCGGGGCGCGATTTAGGGCAGGAAACGCCTCGGGGTCCCCTGTGCCACCCCCGGTGTCCCAATTCACCACCCTCAGGCTCCCGTGTCCCCTCAGCTCCATGTTCCTCCAGACCACCCTGTACCCCGTGTCCCCTGCTTGTCACATTCCCCCCCGAGGTCCCTGTCCCTCTATGTCCCCATGAGTGTCCCCCTTGTCCCCTGGAAGCTCCTGTGTCCCCCTCCCCGATGCCATGGCCCCAACAGCCCCCATGCTGAGGTCACCCCATGTGTGTGTCCCCATGTCCCTCCTGTCCCCATGCCCCCCATGTCCCCGCTGTCGCCCATGTCCCCGCTGTCCCCCATGCCCCCCATGTCCCCGCTGTCCCCTGTCGCCGCTGTCGCCTGTCGCACCGTCCCGCACGTAGTCGATGGTCGCCAGGCGCTGCAGGCGGGGCCGGGTCACGCTCTGCTGCCGCCGCACGGGGGCGCCCTGCGCGCGGGCCGGCTCGGGGGGCGTGGCCGCGGCGGCGCCCGTGGGCGTGGCCTGGTCCTCGGGGGGCGGGGCCGCCCCGCCCAGCTCGATGCAGCACTCGATGAGGGCGCTCATCAGCTCCGCCTGGGGGCGCTGTCAGCGCGGGGGGCACGAGAGCCCCCGGGACCCCCAAAACACCCCCGGGACCCTCCCATGGACACCCCCAGAGACCCCCCTAAACCCCTCTGGGACCCCCACCAAGGACCCCCAAAACACCCCCGGGACCCTCCCATGGACACCCCCAGAGACCCCCCTAAACCCCTCCGGAACCCCCCCCAGGGACCCCCAAAACACCCCCAAAGGACACCCCCAGAGACTCCCCTAACCTCTCTGGGACCCCCACCAAGGACCCCCAAAACACCCCCAAAGGACACCCCCAGAGATCCCCCTAAACCCCTCTGGGACCCCCCCAAGGACCCCCAAACCCTTCCGGAACCGCCCCCCAGGGACCCCCAAGCCCACCTCAGGGATACCCAAACCAATACCCTGGCACCTATCCAGTTTTCCCCTCCTCCAGGGACCCCCAAATGGACCCCCCAGGACTCCCAAACTGACCCCCACGGGCCTCCAAACCAACCCCCTGAGGGGACCCCAAACCGAGCCCAGGGAACCCCCCAAGTGCTCCCAAACTGTCCCCTCACTGACCTCCGCACAGCCCCCCAAAACTCCCCCGGTGCCTTCAACACCCCCCTGCCCCCGAGTGCCCCTCGAGTGCCCCCCGAGTGCTCCCGCTGCCCCCCGCCCACCCACCGCACCTGTGGGGAGAACACGCGCAGCAGGCGGTTCACGGGGGCTCCCTCGTGCTCCCCATCGAACTCGAGCCAGAGCTGGGGGGGCTCTGTGGGGTCCCCGTCCTGCCCCGCGGGGTCCCCGTCCTGCCCCACGGCCCCCACCAGCTCCCAGCACAGCTCGGGGTACGTCAGCGACAGCAGCACGTGCTGGGGGACACGGGGGTGTCACCCACAGTGCCCCCCTGACCCCCCCCAGCCCCCCCAAAGCCCCCCAAAGCCCCCCAGTACCTTCTGGCGGGGGTCGATGATGGTGACCCCCTCGAGCCCCACGGCCACGCTGACGGGGCGCAGCCCCCCCCGGCCCAGCAGCCCCCCTGAGGGCCGCTCGATGGCTCCCGGGAAGAAGGCGCACCTGGAGGGGGGGTGGGACACACCTGGGTCACCCCCAAACCCCAGGGCTCCCCCAAAGTCCAGGAGTCCTCAGGTGCAGCGTGGGGTGATTTGGGGGGGTCCCTCGGGGTGTGGATACCAAGGAACTTGGGGGTCTGGAAGGAGTCCTGGGGGGCACTGTGGGTCTGGGGGTCCCTCGGAGAGGTCCCTGGGGGTCTGTGGGTCTCATTAAATGTCTCTGGGGGGCAGGGTGGGTGCACGGGGGGCTCTTTTGGGGTCCCCCTCAATCTGGGGGGGTCCCCCTCAATCTGGGGGTTTCTGGGTGGTGCCTGGGGGTGTCCCTTGGGTCTGGAGGGGTCCCTGGGAGGAGTCTTGGTGGGGTTCCCTGAGGGTCTGGGGGCGTCAGTGGGGGTGTCCCATTGGGGGTGTCTCATTTGGGGTGTCCCGGGGGGGTGTCCCAGGGGGGTGTCCCATTGGAGTGTCCCATTTGGGGTGTCCCGGGGGGGTGTCCCATTGGGGTGTCCCATTGGGGGTGTCCCATTGGGGGTATCCCGGGGGGTGTCCCATAGGGGGTGTCCCATTAGGGTGTCCCATTAGGGGGTGTTCCATTCGGGGTGTCACAGGGGGGGTGTCCCATTTGGGGTGTCCCATTGGTGTGTCCCATTGGGGTATCCCGAGGGGGTTTCCCATTGGGGGTGTCCCATTGGGGGTGTCCCATTTGGGGTGTCCCATTTGGTGTGTCCCATTCGGGGTGTCAGAGGGGGGGTGTCCCATTGGGGTGTCCCATTTGGGGTGTCCCATTGGGAGTGTCCCACCGGGGGTGTCCCGGGGGTCTCTAACGGGCTCCCCCCGCCCCCCTCACCCGTAGCCGGGCAGGGCGTGGCAGCGGCGCAGGAAGTCCCGGTACAATCCGGCAGGGGGCGCCTCGGGGCCCGGCGCACGCGCGAACGCCTCGAGCAGGCGCTGGGCGGGGCCCGGCTCGCGCGAGCGCCGGAACAGCGCCCCCCAGCGGGCCGGAGGACCCGGCGGCAGCAGCTCCCCCAGCAGCGGCCTGGGGACACCGGGGGCGTCACGGGGGGGACACACGGGGACCGGGGGGGTCACGGGGGGAACAGGGGGGTCAGGGGGTACCGTGTGCCCAGGGGATGGGGGGTCCCGTGGGGAGGAGCGGTCCCGGAGGGGTTCCTGTGGGTGGGTCCCAGGTGTATCCCATGGGTGGGGGTCCCAGGTGGAGGGGGTCCCGTGGGTGGTCGCGTGAGAGGGTCCCATGCGTGGCCGCAAGAGGGGGATCACGGGGGATGCCCCAGGGTGGTCTTGAGTGGGGTCGCAAAGGGGGTCCCAGGGGTTTCCATGGGTGAGGGTCCCGCGGGCAGGGGTCCCTGGGGTTCCCACGGGTGAGTGTCCTTCGGGCAGGGGTCTCCTGGGCAGGGGTCTCCTGGGCACGGGTCCCGTGGGCACGGGTCCAGCGGGTGAGGGTCCCGCGGGCAGGGGTCCCATGGGCAGGGGTCCCATGGGCAGGGGTCCCATGGGGAGGGGTCCCATGGGCAGGGGGTCCCGCGGGCAAGGGTCCCCCGGGCAGGGGGTCCCGTGGGCACGGTCCGGTGCTGACCGCAGGCTGAGCTCCGTGTGCCGGCCGCGCTCGAAGGGCCCCAGGCGCAGGCGGCAGCTGAGCCCCCCCAGCTCGGCCGCCTCGGGGGGGTCCACGGGGAAGCGCCCCCCCTGCAGCTGCTCCCGCGCCTCCTCGTAGAGCAACCGCAGCAGCTCCTCCTCCTGCAGCTGAGACCCGCAGAGACCCCCAGGTCACCCGGAGAGACCCCACGACCACCGCGACCCCACCCCACACCCCCCAGTGTCCCCCGTGTCCCCCTCGTCACCTCCAGCTCGCGGCTCTTGGGGAAGAACACGTTCCTGCGCAGCTGCAGACACGGCTCATCTGGGGGGGCAGGGGGTCGGTGGGGCCGGGGGACCCTCGAGGGGACCCTCCAGCCCCCGAGGGGACCCCCCTGACCCCCCGCCCCTCACCTTGGGCGATGGCCGCGGGCGAGCCGAGGCTGAAGCGCAGCAGCAGCTCCGGCCAGTGCCGGACCAGGCGCAGGGGTCGGTGCCGCGGCTTCAGCTGCACCTCTGGGGGGGACACAGGGCTGGCACCGCCGCGGGGACCCGCGGAGACCACCCAGGGGACCCCCGCGGGCACGGGGACCCACCGACCCACGGGGACCCCGCGGGCACGGGGACCCACCGACCCACGGGGACCCCGCGGGCACGGGGACCCACCGATCCAAGGGGACCCCGCGGGGGCTCACGGACCCCCCAGCCCATCCCCCCGGGGGATCCTCCTGTCTCGCTGTCCCTCATGGCACCCTCCGATGTCCCCACCTCACTGAGCAGCTCCGATCACAACTGAGCTGCGACCCCGTGTCCCCACATGTCCCTTCTGTGTCCCCATGTCCTCCCCTGTCCCCCTGAACCCCTCTCACCAAGAAACTCTGACCCCAACCACAGCGCGAGCTGTGACGCCCCAATATCCCTGTTCCCTGTGTCCCCCACAATGTCCCCCTGTCCCCCCAACTCCCCATGTGTTCCCAATGTCCATGTTCCCCGTGTCCCACCCAATGTCCCCCTAATGTCCCCAATGCCCCCAGTCCCCCCCGCACCCAGCAGCTCCGACCCCAACCACAGCGGGACCTGTGACCCTCTCAATGTCCCCCTGTCCCCCCAATGTCCCCCCAATGTCCCCCTGTCCCCCCAATGTCCGTGTTCCTCGGGTCCCTCCCAATGTCCCCCTGTCCCCCCAATGTCCCCAGTGTCCCCTGTCCCCCCCTCACCCAGCAGCTCCGACCCCAGCCACAGCGCGAGGGCGTCGCCGGCGGCGGGCGGGAGGCGCAGCGCCCCCTGCAGGCGGCGCAGCAGCTCCGCGGCCGTGGGGCCCGGGGGCGGCTCCAGCGGCAGCGGCAGCGCCGACCCGTCCGGCAGGTACAGCAGGGCTGGGGGGATCGGGGGTGTGAGACCCCCCCGGGACCCCCACATACCCCCCGGGACCCCCACACACACCCCGGGACCCCCACACACCTCCCCACAACCACCCCCCACAGCCACCCCATCACAGCCCGTCCGGCAGGTACAGCAGGGCTGGGGGGGCGGGGGGCGTGAGACACCCCCCTCCACCAAGGGAACCCCCCACTCGGGACCCCCAAACCTGCCCCGGGACCCCCGGGGACACCCCGCCCCACCCCCAGACTGAAACACCCCCGGGACCCACTCAGGGACAGACCCCAAGGACCCACGGGGGTCCCACGGCCACGCCCCCCCACGGACCACCCCCCCAAAGGGTCCCACGCTCCCCTGGGGGTCTCCCGGCCCCCAAAGCGCCCCACGCCCCCCACCCACGGGGGTCCCACGGCCACGCCCACACCCGGACCCGCGGCCCCGCTCCTTCCCGTGGCCCCGCCCCCTTACCGGCAGCGCCCGGCGGGGCGGACGCGCCCTCCCCCTCCCCCTCCCCTTCCCCGTCCATGACCGGGGTCACCGTGGGGTCACCGCGGGGTCACCGCGGGGTCACCGTGGGGTCACCGCGGGGTCACGGCTCCGCGCGCTCCTCGCGCCGCTCCCGCGCGCGGGGCGGAAGCGCCACGGGTGGGCGGAGGGGGCGGGGCCTCCGGGGTGACGTCATTGCGAGGGCGGGGCCGGGAGGAGGCGCCCCCTGGCGGAGGGGAGGGCTGGGATCGCCCCGGGGGGAGGTCGGGGGGTCCCGGGGGGGTACCGGGGGGTCCCGGGGGGAGGTCGGGGGGTCCCGGCGGATCCCGGGGGGTCTCGGGGGTCCCGGGGGTGTCCCGGGGGTGCAGAAAGAGGCGGAGCCGCTGTACGAAGTATAGAACCGTGTATTCCTCTGTGCGCGGCGGGGGGGCGGCCCGGGGGGGCTCGGAGGGATTCGGGGGCGCTTTTGGGGGGTCCCGGCAGGACCCCGGGGGGTCCCGACGCCAATCGGGGCTCTCGAAATTAAAAAATAAACCCAAAGAAATACCCGGGGAGGGGGCGAGAGGGGAGGGGGGGGGGCGGTAAAAAACCGATCCGAGGTCGGGAGGGGGGGGCGATTGGAGGGGGGGAGGGGGATTCCCGCGCCCCTCTCGGGAGAGGGGGGGTCCCGCACGCCCCCCGCGCCCCCCCCCGCGCGCCGCCCCCCGTTCCCGCGGCGGGTTTGGGGGGGACACACACACACAGAGAAACCACAGAGGCGCCCCCGCGGCGGCGGCGGGGTCCGGGGGGGGGGGCGGGGCGGGCAGGTGACATCCCCCCGGTGTGGGGGGGGTGGCGGCGAGCGGCGGCGGGGGGGGGGGTCGAGGGACACGCGCGGAGACCCCCCCCTCACACGTAATACTCCTTGTCCTTGTTGCGCCGCGCTTTGCCCGGCGCTTTGGGGGGCGCGGGCGCCGCTTTCTCCTTGGGGGTCCCGGCGGGCGGGGTCGGGGACGCGGCTCCGGGAGCCCCTCCCGGGCCCCCCCCGGGCGCGGCGGGGGCGGCCCCGATGTAGTGGCGGCTCTGGTCCACCTGGTAGGAGCCCTCGTCGCGGTTGCGGTACTTGTACATGGCGTAGAGGAGGATGAGGATGCAGAGCGCGGCGGCCGCCACGATGCCCACCACCATGCCGGTGGTGCCGCCCGCCTCCCGCACCACCTCCACCGCTCCGGGCGCGGCTGTGGGGGGCACGGGGGGGCGCCGGGTCACGGGAGGAGCCGAGCCCCCCCCGCGCCGCCCCCCGCCCGCGCCCTCCCGCGGGTGCCGCTCGCCCGCCGGCACCAGCCCGGGAGGAGCCGCGCCCGCCACCGTGGGCTCGGTCCCGGCGCCGCGGGGCGCGGCCGTGGCCGCCGGGGGGGCGGCGGCCTCGGGGCTCCCCCCGCCCCCCAGCCCCGCGAAGTCCTCGTCGTCGGCCGGCGGCTGCTCGGGGCCGGGAGCGTGGCCGGGGTCGGGGTCGGGGTCCGCCGCCTCCCCCGAGGCGAAGCCCGAGGGCTCGTCGCAGTCGGGGCCGCAGCCCGGGGGGGCGCGGGGGGCGGCGGGGGGCGCGGGGGGGCCCGGGGACGCCGGCAGCACCAGCTCCCCGCCTGCGGAGACAGAAACGGGACGGGGAGACCCCCGTCAGCCCCCGCCGCCGCGCCCCGCTGCGCCCCCCGACCCCCCCCCGCCGCCTCCGGCCGCCTCCGCGCCAGCTCCGCTCTAGGTTACTTTTTTTTTTTTTCTCTGCATTTTTAGCTAATTCCGCTACTTTTTTTTTTTTTTTTTTCTCCTCGTTTTTTTTGTTTTTTTTTTTTTTAAGAGCAAACCGCGGCGCTGCCGTCAACTTACATCGCGGGATGGGGCCGGGTGATTTTAGCGTGGAGGAAAAAGAAATTGCAGGAAGGAAGGGAAAGCACACAAAAAACGAGAGAAAGAGAAAAAAGAGAAAAAAAGAACAAAAAGAAAAGAAGAGAAGAGACACTCGGTGAGAAGGTGCCGCGGCCACCCCTGCGGCGCCAGCGCCCGGCCCCGGCCGGCCCCGGCCACCGCCGGCCACCACCGGCCCCCGGCCATCAGCCACCGGCCACTGGCCATCAGCCTTGGAGCCATCCGTCCATCCATCCATCCATCCATCCACCCATCCATCCATGAATCCATCTGTCCATCCGTCCATCCATCCATCCATCCATCCTTGAATCCATCCATCCATCTGTCCATCTGTCCATCCATCCTTGACTCCATCCATCTGTCCATCCATCCATGAATCATCTGTGCATCTCTAAATCCATCCATGGATCCTTGAATCCATCCATGAATCCCTCCATCCATCCATCCATCCATCCATCCATCCATCCATCCATCCATCCATCCATCCATCCATCCATCCATCCATCCATCCGTCCGTCCATCTGTCCATCCATCCATCCTTGAATCCATCCATCCATCCGTCCGTCCATCTGTCCATCCATCCATCCTTGAATCCATCCATCCATCCATCCCTCCATCTGTCCATCCCTAAATCCATCCATGGATCCCTGAATCCATCCATGAATCCCTCCATCCATCCATCTGTCCGTCCACCCATCCATCCATCCATCCGTCCATCCATCCCTCCATCCGTTTGTCCGTCCATCCATCCTTGAATCATCTGTCCATCCCTAAATCCACCCATGGATCCTCGAATCCATCCATCCATCCATCCATCCATCCGTCCATCCATCCTTGAGTCCATCCAGCCATCCCTCAATCCAGCTGTGTCCATCCAACCCCGATCCATGTGTCCGTCTGTCTCTGGTTCCATCCATCCCTGAATCCGTGCGTTCACTGATCCATCCGTCTGTCCGTCCGTCCATCCCTCTGCTTATCCCTACAGCTGGCCATCCCTGTGTCCATCCTGCCAGCCTTAAATCCATCCATCCATCCGTCCGTCTGTCTGTCCATCCATCTGTCATCCATCCGTCCATCTGTCCATCCATCCATCTGTCCATCATCCGTCCATCTGTCCATCCATCCCTCCATCCATCCATCCATCCATCCATCCATCCATCATCCGTCCATCCATCCATCCATCCATCCATCCATCCATCATCCATCCATCCATCCATCCATCCATCCATCCATCCATCCATCCATCCATCCATTCCTGAGCCCATCCACCCATCCGTCCGTCCGTCTGTCCATCCATCTCTCCACCTCTCCATGGATCCGCCCCTTCACCTTGTGTCCGTCTGTCCATCCCGAAATCCACCCACGCGTCCGTCCATCCTCACACCTGTGTGTCCATCCCCTCCTCACATCCAGACACCCCACAGGCATCCAACCGTCTGTCCGTGTGTCCGTCCGTCCGTCCTCCATCCAGAGTCCATTGTCCACCACTGTCCACCAATGTCCACCACTGTCCGTCCATTGTCCGTCTGTCTGTCCCCCGCCCCTCCCCCACAAGTGGGGTCTTGGGGGACCGCAGTGTCCTGGGGACACCTGTGGGGGGTCACCCAGGTGTCCGGGGGGACACCTGTGGGTGCTGGGGTGGGACACTCCGGGGTGTCCAGGTGACAGCTGTGGGTGCTAGGTGAGGCCCCAGGTGTCCGGGGGGTGTCCAGGTGACACCCGGGGTGACACTGGGGGTGGGGGGGGGTCCTCACTGAGGTCCCAGCAGCAGCACAGGTGTGACGGTGTCACACGGGGTGACCCCACCCCGGGGTGTCTTCCCTGCCCGTCCGAGTGTCCGAGTGTCCGAGTGTCCGAGTGTCCGTCCGTCAGGGGAAGCGGGGGGTGGGGGCGGGGCTTGCACAGCCCCCGGGCTCAGGTGTGTGCTCAGAATGGGCGGGAACACCTGTGCAGGTGGGGGCGGGGCCACAGGTGAAGGGCGGGGCCACAGGTGGGAGCGCGTGTGCAAGGGGG
Organism: Prinia subflava; assembly: GCF_021018805.1. NCBI lineage: Eukaryota > Metazoa > Chordata > Aves > Passeriformes > Cisticolidae > Prinia > Prinia subflava. The sequence goes on along the minus strand of NW_026960730.1, from coordinate 9,657 downwards.
GGCACCTGGGTGTGCAAGGGGGGGCACCTGGGTGTGCAAACGGGGGACACCTGGGGGTGCGGGGGGTGCTGCATTTGAGGGACAGGTGTGAGTGTGTGTGTGAGTTCAGGTGTGTGTGCACACCTGTGTCTGTGTGTGTGTGAGCAGCTCCTGTCCAGGTGTGTGTGAAGAGTTCAGGTGTGTGAACCTGTCAAGGTGTGTGTGAACAGTTCAGGTGTGTGCATCTGTCCAGGTGTCTGTGTGTGCACACCTGTCCAGGTGTGTGTGACTAGTTCAGGTGTGCACACACCTGTCCAGGTGTGTGTGTGTAGGGGTGTGTGTGTGCACACTTGTCCAGGTGTGTGTGACCAGTTCAGATGTGTGCACACCTGTCCAGGGGTGTGTGTATGTGTGTGTCCACACCTGTGTGTGCACACCTGTCCAGGTGTGTGTGACCAGTTCAGGTGTGCGCACACCTGTCCAGGGGTGTGTGTGTGTGTCCACACCTGTGTGTGCACACCTGTCCAGGTGTGTGTGACTAGTTCAGGTGTGCGCACACCTGTCCAGGTGTGTGAGCAGCTCCCGTACCCGCATGTCCCCGTGCCATGAGCAGCCTGGCACCTTCCCTGCTCACACGCGTGTGCAACGCCCCCGGCCCCCCGCACCTGTGCGTGTGCACACCCCCACACCTGTGCGGGAGGTGGGGAAGAGCCCCGGGCTCCGCGGCCGTGCCACACGCGTGCCGGGCCGTGTCGCACGCGTGTTGGAGGCCGTGCCACACGCGTGCCGGGCCGTGCCACACGCGCGTGCCCGGGGCCCCGGAGCGGCACCCACCTGTGCCCGGCTCACACTCCTCCAGGTCCTCGTCATCGCTCGGACACTCGGCCGAGGCCACCAGCAGATCGTCCGTGTTCTGGGGGGCACGGGGGGGTCAGCGGGGGCCTGGGGACCCCCAAACCCCCCAGAGACCCCCCCAGTGCCCGGCAGGGGGCTCAGGGCTCACCTGAGCGCACCCAGGTGTTGGGGAGGGGGCTCAGGGCTCACCTGAGCACACCCAGGTGTTGGGGAGGGGGCTCAGGGCTCACCTGAGCTCACCCAGGTGTTGGGGGCGGCCCCTCTCAGCCCCCAAACTGCCCCTCCCCCCCATCCCCCCCCCTTGGGACCCCCCAAACTCCCTGCAGACCCTCCCCCCTTTTACCCCCCCCTCCCCCCACACCCCCCCCCTTGGGAGGACCCTCCCTCAATTCCCCCCCCTCAATTTCCCTCTCCCCATTTACCTGTCCCAGTGACCTCCCCCTCCCCAAACCTGCCCTCCCCCCCAAATTAAACCCCCAAACCCCCCCTCCCCCCCAATTCACCCCCCAAACCCCCTCCCCTCCTTACCTGGGCGACGGTGTCGCGCAGGGTGGGCGAGCGCCCGCGGCGGGTGGTGGTCGTGGCCATGGTGGTGGTGGTCTCCATGATGGTGGTGGCCATGTCGGGGGGCGCGGGGGTGGCGCCGGGGGGCGCGGGGGGTGGTGGGGGGTCCCCCACGAGCCGCAGGTCCCCCTCGAGGCGCACGCGGGGGTGGCCCTCGGCCGCCAGCGCCAGCAGCTTCAGCCCGTTGTAGTAGAGCCCCGAGAGCTGCCCCTGGAAGGGGCGGCCGCGGTCCCGGCCCCCCACCCGCACACGCGCCTGGCTGTTGAAGATGGTCAGCTGGCGGCCTGGGGGGAGATGGGCACACCTGGCACACCTGGCACACCTGGTACTGCCACACCTGTGTCACCTGTGTCACCTGGTACTGCCACACCTGTGTCACCTGTGCTACCCTGACACTGTCATCCTGGCACTGTCACCTCACCCACACACATCCCCCTGGCTGTTGAAGATGGTCAGCTGGCGGCCTGGGGGGAGAGGGGCACACCTGGCACACCTGGCACCAGCTCACCTGTGTCACCTGTGTCACCTGTACTACCCCAATACTGTCACCCCAGACTCACACCCTCCCCCCATGGATGGGGGGGGGCTTGCACACCTGGCTCACCCTGACACAGTGTCATGGATGGAGAAGGCAGCTGCACACCTGGCACACCTGGCACACCTGGCACACCTGGCATGGCCTCATCCCCACACCTGGCACACCCCCCCCACTGCCCCACCTGTCTCACCCTGCCACGCCCACCCCGCCACCATCCCCCACCCTCACACCTGGGGCACACCTGGGGCACACCTGGGGCACACCTGGGGCACACCTGGGGCACACCTGGGTGTGCCTCGCACCCCCACACTGCCCACCCTCCCCCCACACCCCTTCCACCCCACCCCCCTCCCCCCCGGCAGTTAAAGGGACCCCAACGCCCCCCCCGGCCCCCGGCTCCGCTCGGGCTCAATTCGGCCAATTTTGGGTCAGGTGGGGCGGGGGGGGGAGGGGCGGGGCCCTGCCTGGGCGGGGCCGGGGCGTGCGAGGCTGGGGCGGCTCCTGTGCACACCTGGGCCTGCAGGGCAGACACACCTGTGCGCCTTCCGCACGCACACCTGGCCCTGTGCACACCTGGACAACACCTGGTGAGCCCCTGCTGTGGTGCACACCTGGCCTGGTGCACACCTGTGCTCACAGACACCTGGTGCACACCTGTGCCCACGGACACCTGGTGCACACCTGTGTACACGGACACCTGGTGCACACCTGTGTACACGGACACCTGGTGCACACCTGTGCTCACGGACACCTGGTGCACACCTGTGTACACGGACACCTGGTGCACACCTGCCCTTGTGCACACCCGGCCCTGGTAAACACCTGGCTCACACACCTGGCTCACACACCTGGCCCAGTGCACACCTGGCCCAGTGCACACCTGGCACACGCCCCAGCCATGGGTGCACACCTGGTGCATGTTCCAGCCATGGTGCACACCTGGTGCACACCTGGCGCACGCCCCAGCCATGGTGCACACCTGGTGCACACCTGGCGCACGCCCCAGCCATGGTGCACACCTGGTGCACACCTGGCACACACCTGGCGCACGCCCCAGCCATGGCGCACACCTGGTGCACGCCCCAGCCGTGGTGCACACCTGGCGCACACCTGTCCGGTGCACACCTGGCGCAGCCCCGGCCCCGGGCAGCCCCTGGGCAGGTGGGGTTAGGGGGGTTTAGCGGGTTTATGCGGCTTTAGGGGGGCTCTGGGCTCAGCGCGGTTTAGGGGGGCCGTTAGGTGCGTTAGCATCCCTTTAACCAGGTAATGAGGGGGCGGGACAGGGGCTGGCCCCTCCCCCAACACCTGCGCTCCCTCCCCGGACACCTGGGGGGGTCCCTGGACAACGGGGTCCTGCGGGACGCGGCTCCTGCACACCTGGGGGGGCCCAGGTGCCGCGACCCCCAAACAGGGGGTCCGAAATGCCGGGACCCCCGAACACCTGGGGACCCCAAACAGGTGGGTCCCACACACCTGAGTGCCCACATCCCGGGGTGCCCAGGTGTGGCGGTGCCCAGGTGTGGCGGTGCCCAGGTGTGGGAGCCTCCAGGTGTCAGGGGTCCCGGACACTCCCCAAACCAAACAGGTCCCAGACACCTGGGACCCCAAATCTCCGGGTGCCGCCCACAGCGGGGCCCCCAGGTGTTTTTTGGGGGGTGCCCAGGTGTTGAGGGGAGGTGCCCAGGTGTGTGTGGGGGGTGCCCAGGTGTGGGGGGCGCTCGCTGCCGTTACCTTTGTCGAGCAGCCACTCATCGACCACCCGCCCCAGGCGGAAGGGGATGCGCTGCCGCGCCAGCGCCAGCCGCTCGCTGTCCCCGCTGCCTTCGGAGGGAGGAGAAGAGCGTTACGGGGACACGGGCACGGCACGGGGACACCGGCGGTGGGCAGCGCCACGGTGGCAGCGCCGCGCCGAGAGGGGTGGCGGCGGTGGCGTCACGGCGGCGGTCACGGCGGGCGGCGCCATTGGCGTCACCATGGCGGGACCGTGGTCTCAGTGGCATCGGTGGTGTCACCACGGTGGGGTTGTGGCCTTGGTGGTGGTGCCACCATCAGCGTCACCGTGGCGGGACCATGGTCTCAGTGGCATCAGTGGTGTCACCATGGCCTCAGTGGCATCATTGATGTCACCACGGTCTCAGTGGCATCAGTGGTGTCACCACGGTGGGACTATGGCCTTGGTGTTGGTGCCACCATCGGTGTCACTGTGGCGGGACCGTGGTCTCAGTGGCATCGGTGGTGTCACCACGGTCCCAGTGGCATCATTGGTGTCACCGTGGTGGGACTGTGGCCTTGGTGTTGGTGCCACCATCAGTGTCATTGTGGAGGGACCATGGTCTCATTGTTAGTGGCATCATTGGTGTTACCATCAATGTTACCATGATGGCACCGTGGTCTCACCGTTAGTGGCACTCTTGGTGTCACCACAGTGGGACTGTGGCCTTGCCATTGGTGTCACCATCGGTGTCACCATGGTGGCGACCGTGGTCTCATCATTATTGGCACCATTGGTGTCACCATCAATGTCACCAAGACATTGGTGTCACCATCAGATGATGGCACTGTGGTCTCACCGTTAGTGGCACTCTTGGTGTCACCACTGTGGGACTGTGGCCTTGCCATTGGTGTCACCATCAATGTCACCAAGATGGGACCTTGGTCTCATCGTTAGTGGCACTCTTGGTGTCACCACTGTGGGATCATGACCTTGCCACCGGTGTCACCATCAGCATCACCGTGATGGGACCGTGGTGCCACCACTGATGTCACCATGGTGGGACGGCGGTATCACTGTGAGTGGCACCGGGGTGTGAGCCCATGAGTGTCACCGTCACCATGGCGTCGGTGTGTCCACGGTGTCACCGGTGCCTTGGTGTGGCCGTGGCCTCATCATTGGTGTCACCCGTCAGTGTCACCATCAATATCACCAAGATGGGACTGTGGTCTGGCCATTGGTGTCACCATCAGTGTCACCTTCAGTGCCACCACGGTGGGACCACCGGTGTCACCAGCGGTGTCCCCGCAGCCGTGACGCCCCTGCTGATGTCCCCAGCGCCGGCCGTGGTGTCACCGGGGGGTGGGGGTGGCCCTTGGGGGGTTTATGTGGCCTTTAGGGGGGGCCGGTTAGCGGGGGAGGGGCGGGTGTGGCCGTGGGACCCCTCGTTAGCGCTGTCTCATTAGTGCCCTCGTTAGGGGGGGCCCTGTGGGTGCTGGGAGTGCCTGGGGGGGGCTACAGGTGCCTTTGGGGTGTCCTGGGGTGTCCCTGAGCACCTGGGGGTGACCCCGGGGTGTCCCACGGTGCCACAGGGGGGCTCTGGGTGCTCTGGGGTGTCCGTGGGTGCTGCGGGGGCACCCTGGGGTCCCTACAGCTGCCATGGGGGTGTCCCTGAGCACCCTGGGGTGCCTCGGGGTGTCCCTGGGGTGTCCCTGGGGTGTCCCTGGGGTCCCTACAGCTGCCATAGGGGTGTCCCTGAGCACCCTGGGGTGCTTCAGGCTGTCCCTGGGGTGTCCCTGGGGTGTCTGAAGGTGCCACTGGGATGGCTTCGGGGTGTCCCCAAGCACCTGGGGTGTCCCTTGGGTGTCTGTGGGAGCCCCGAGTGGTACCTGGGGAACACCTGGGGGGTCTGTGACAGCCCTGGGGGTACCTGAGGGGTACCTGAGGGGGTCTGTGACACCCCTGAGGGTACCTGGGTGGTACCTGAGGGGGTCTGTGACAGCCCTAGGGGTACCTGAGGGGGTCTGTGACACCCCTGGGGGTACCTGGGTGGTACCTGGGGGGGGTCTGTGACAGCCCTGGGGGCTCTGCAGGACCCCTGTGGGACCCGCCCCTGTCCATCCCTAGGGGGGGCCGTTGTGGGTTTGTCTCTGGGGGTCCCTGGGGGGGCGCCCCGGGGCGCGGCGGGGGGGGTACCTGGCGGGTAGCGCTCGTGCAGGGGGCCGCCGTCCACCTGGAGCGTGGCGTTGCCGCCGCTGCGCGTGAAGCGCACGACGTGGAAGCGCCCGTCGCTGACGGCCGCCCCCCGCTCCTCCAGCGCGATGTCCTCGGTGCCCACGTTGAACAGGACCCCCACGGCGCCCTGCACCTGCGGGGGGACGGCACGGGGGGCACAGGTGGGTGACTGTCCCCTGTCCCCATCTCAGGGAATGATCCCACACCCCGATTTTGGCTCCTCTTACAGGAAATGGCCCAAAAACTGACTTTGAACAGGACCCCCACGGCGCCCTGCACCTGCGGGGGGAGGGCACGGGGGGCACAGGTGGGTGACTGTCCCCTGTCCCCAAGAATGACCCCCCCGCACCCCGATTTTGGCTGTTCTTACAGGAAACAGCCCCAAATCTGGCTCTGAACAGGGACCCCCATGGCCCCCTGTACCTGCGGGGGGAGGGCACGGGGGGCACAGGTGGGTGACTGTCCCCTGTCCCCAGGAATGACACCCCCCCTGCACCCCGATTTTGGCTCCTCTTACAAGAAACAGCCCCAAATCTGGCTCTGAACAGGACCCCCATGGCCCCCTGCACCTGCGGGGGGAGGGCACGGGGGGCACAGGGTGGGTGACTGTCCCCTGTCCCCATCTCAGGGAATGATCCCACACCCCGATTTTGGCTCCTCTTACAGGAAATGGCCCAAAAACTGACTTTGAACAGGACCCCCACGGCGCCCTGCACCTGCGGGGGGACGGCACAGGGGGGCACAGGTGGGTGACTGTCCCCTGTCCCCAAGTATGACCCCCCCTGCACCCCGATTTTGGCTCCTCTTACAGAAAACGGCCCCAAATCTGGCTCTGAACAGGACCCCCACGGCCCCCTGCACCTGCGGGGGGAGGGCATGGGGGGCACAGGTGGGTGACTGTCCCCTGTCCCCATCTCAGGGAATGATCCCCCACTCCCACACCCCGATTTTGGCTCCTCTTACAGGAAACAGCCCCAAATCTGCTCTGAACAGGACCCCCATGGCCCCCTGCACCTGCGGGGGGAGGGCACGGGGGGGGCACAGGTGGGTGACTGTCCCCTCCCCCCCCCGCCCAGGAATGACCCCCCCACCTCCCACACCCCGATTTTGGCTCCTCTTACAGAAAACGGTCCCAAATCTGGATTTGGACAGGAACCCACGGAGCGCCCCCTAGACCCCCCCAAGACCCCCCCAGACCCCAATTTTGTGCCCCTCCTGCAGAGCTTCAGGGTGTCACCAAATTGAGGAACCCCCGGAGCCCCCCAGAATGCCCCAGGACCCCTCCAGACCCCAATTTTGTGCCCACCTGCAGCAGCACCCCCAGACCCCAATAAACCCCCAGCCCCTTCCAGCCCCTCCCAGCCCCTCCCAGCCCCCCGTACCCCAATTTTTAGACCCCCCCCTTTACGATGTGGAGCTGCAGGAAGCCCCTGAGCCTGTCCATGCTCTCCACCCACAGCAGCACCCCCAGACCCAAATAAACCCCCAGACCCAAATAAACCCCCAGACCCTTTGTACCCCCAGACCCCAATAAAACCCCAGCCCCTCCCAGCCCCCCCTGTACCCCAATTTTCTCCCCCTCCCTTACGATGTGGAGCTGCAGGAAGCCCCCGAGCCCCCACCCCGCAGCAGCACCCCCAGACCCCAATAAACCCCCAGACCCAAATAAACCCCCAGACCCTTTGTACGCCCAGACCCCCCCATATCTCCAGCCCTCCCAGCCCCCCATACCCCACTTTTCTCCCCTCTCTTACGATGTGGAGCTGCAGGAAGCCCCCAAGCCCAGCAGCGCTCTCCACCCGCAGCAGCACCCCCAGACCCAAATAAACCCCCAGACCCAAATAAACCCCCAGCCCCTCCCAGCCCCCCGTACCCCAATTTTCCCCCCCCTCTCTTACGATGTGGAGCTGCAGGAAGTCCCCGAGCCCCGCGGCGCTCTCCACCCGCAGCAGCACCCCCAGACCCAAATAAACCCCCAGCCCCTCCCAGCCTCTCCCAGCCCCCCATACCCCACTTTTCTCCCCTCTCTTACGATGTGGAGCTGCAGGAAGTCCCCGAGCCCCGCGGCGCTCTCCACCCGCAGCAGCACCGCGTCGCGCTGCCGGGTGCTGAAGCCCAGCGCCAGGCGGTCGGCGCGGGTGCTGGGCCGGTCATTGGGGGGCCACGTGTAGGTGATCAGGGCCCCCCCCTTGCCGAAAATGTACGTGGTGCCCGCTGGGGGGGGGGAGAGAAAAACGGGGGGTCAAGGGGGGCAAAGGAGGGGGTGAGGGGCAAAGAGGGGGGCTCAGGGTTGGGGGGCGGCCTCTGGATTTGGGGGGGTCGCGGGTTTTTGGGGGGGCAGGAGGCAGAGTTTGAGGAGCCTGGAATTTGGGGGAGTGGGCGGCACCTGGGGGGGTCCTGGTGGGACCCCCGGAGTTTGGGGGTGACCTGGAATCTGAGGGGGGGGGGACACCAACATTTATGGGGGACCCCTGAATTGGGGGGGTCCAGGACATCCAGGGGGACCCTGAGGAACGGGGGAGGCTCCAACACTTGGGGGGACCCCGGAGATTTTTTGGGGGAACCTCTGGATTTGGGGGAGGGGCTGTGGGACCGTCAGGACCCCCCCAATGTCTGGGGGTCCCTCTTGTGTCCCCCCCTTCACCCCTCCCAGGGTCTTGCACGAGGATCTGGCCTTGCACGAGGGCTCAGTGCTCACAAACACACCCAGAACACACCCAGAACACACCAAAACCAGCCAAAAAACAGCCAAAACCCCCCAAAACAGCCCAAAAAAAAATCCCAAAACAGCCCAAAAAAACCCCAAACCCACCTCAAAACCACCCCCAAACCACCCGATCAGACGCGTGGTGCACACTCGTGACACACCCCTGCCCCCCAGCCGGGCACACGCGTGTGCAAGGACACACGGAGGGGGCACAGGACCCCGCAGGGCCCCCCCAAACCCGGCCCTGAGCCCCAAACCCCGCCTGGAGGAGGAGGAGGAGGAGGAAGGTGAGAAGGAGAAGGAGGATAAGGAGGGAGAGGAAGAGGAAGAGGGGGAGGAAGGCTGCTCCAGGTTCCCAAGGCAGTGAGGAGGAGGAGGAGGAGGAAGAGGAGGTGACAAGGGAGGAGGAGGGGGAGGGGGAGGAAGGCCAGGCTGAAGCACCCGCGAGCAGGTGGGGAGGAGGAGGAGGGTGAGAAGCAGCAGGAGGAGAAGGAGGAAGAGGAGGAGGAGAAGGAGGAGGAAGGCCGGCTGGAGTTCCTGGGGGGGAGGAGGAGGAGGAGGAGGGGGTTGGGTGCCTGTGAGCAGGAGGAGGAGGAAGAGGAGGAGGATGAAGGCTGTCCCAGGTTCCCAAGGCAGGTGAGGAGGAGGAGGAGGAAGAAGAGGAAAAGAGGAGGAGGACGAGGAGGAAGAGCAAGAGGAAGAAGACGAGGAGGAGGAGGAGCAGGAGGAGGAGGAGGAGGAGGGGGGGAGGAGGGGGAGGAAGGCCATCTGTGTCCCTGTCATCACGAAGAGGAAGTTGAGGGAGGCTGAGGCTTGAGGAAGAGGAGGAGGAGGAAGAGGAGGAGGAGGATTTTGGGGTCCCCATAAGGACAAGGAGGGAGAAGGTTGATGAGGAAGACCAGGGTGATGAAGGCTCCCTGAGGTGGCTGTGGGTGAGGAAGGGCCATGGGGAGGAGGAGGATGAAGGTGACGATGCTGAGGGTGATGAAGGCTCATCGTGGTGCCCATGGGTGAGGAAGAGCACGGAGCTGATGGAGATGGGGAGGATGAGGATGAGAGAAAGGTGAG
>NW_026960729.1:0-51945 GCF_021018805.1 Prinia subflava | reverse complement strand
CCTGGCCATGTTCCGGGTGTCAGATTGTGGGAGACATTTGGCACTCCAAAAGCAGCCAGAGTTCCTAAATGTGGCATCTTGCATCTGGGAGATATATTGAATGCCACGGCATTTTTGCAGGCCGAAACCGATAGGGAAGGATTGGGCAGGATGAGGGTTGTGGACATGAACGTTGGCCCTTTAACATTGGAAACTAAACTCACGTGGCCATGTTCCTGGTGTCAGATTGTGGGAGACATTTGGCACTCCAAAAGCAGCCCGAGTTCAAAAATGTGGCATCTTACATGTGGGAGAAATCTTGAATGCCACGACATTTTTCCAGGCCGAAGCCGGAGGTTGCCGGATGAGGGTGGTAGACATGAACGGTGGCCCTTTAACATGGCAAACTAAACTCACCTGGCCATGTTCTTGGTGTCAGATTGTGGGAGACATTTGGATCTTCAAAAGCAGCCCAAGTTCCAAAATGTGGAATCTTGCATCTGGGAGAAATCTTGAATGCCACTGACATTTTACAGGCCGAAGCCGATAGGGCAGGACTGGGCAGGATGAGGGTGGTGGACATGAACAATGGCCCTTTTCCATGGGAAACTATACTCACCTGGCCATGTTCCTGGTGTCAGATTGTGGGAGACATTTGGCACTCCAAAAGCAGCCCGAGTTCCAAAATGTGGCATCTTGCATCTGGGAGAAATCTTGAATGCCACGGCATTTTTGCAGGCAGAATCCGAGGTGGCTGGATGAGGGTGGTGGACACAAACAGTGGCCCTTTTCCATGGGAAACTAAACTCACCTGGCCATGTTCCTGGTGTCAGATTGTGGGAGACATTTGGCACTCCAAAAGCAGCCTGAGTTCCAAAATGTGGCATCTTGCATGTGGGAGAAATCTTGAATGCCACGGCATTTTTGAAGGCTGAAGCCGAGGTAGCTGGATTTAGGTTGTGAACACAAACGGTAGCCCTTTTCCATGGGAAACTAAACTCACCTGGCCATGTTCCTGGTGTCAGATTGTGGGAGACATTTGGCACTCCAAAAGCAGCCCGAGTTCCAAAATGTGGCATCTTGCATGTGGGAGAAATCTTGAATGACACGGCATTTTTGCAGGCCGAAGCCGATAGGGCAGGATTGGGCAGGATGAGGGTGGTGGAAATGAACGGTGGTCGTTTTCCATGGGAAACTAAACTCACCTGGCCATGTTCCTGGTGTCAGATTGTGGGAGACATTTGGCACTCCAAAAGCAGCCAGAGTTCCAATATGTGGCATCTTGCATGTGGGAGAAATCTTGAATGCCACGGCATTTTTCCAGGACGAAGCCGAGGTGGCTGGATGAGGGCGGTGGACACGAACAGTGGCCCTTTTCCATGGGAAACTAAACTCACCTGGCCATGTTCCTGGTGTCAGATTGTGGGAGACATTTGGCACTCCAAAAGCAGCCCGAGTTCCAAAATGTGGCATCTTGCATCTGGGAGAAATCTTGAATGCCACGGCATTTTTGCAGGCCGAAGCCGAGGTGGCTGGATGAGGGTGGTGGACACAAACGGTGGCCCTTTTCCATGGGAAACTAAACTCACCTGCCCATGTTCCTGGTGTTAGATTGTGGGAGACATTTGGCACTCCAAAAGCAGCCCGAGTTCCTAAATGTGGCATCTTGCATCTGGGAGAAATCTTGAATGCCACGGCATTTTTGCAGGCCGAAGCCCATAGGGCAGGATTGGGCAGGATGAGGGTGGTGGACACAAACAGTGGCCCTTTTCCAAGGGAAACTAAACTCACCTGGCCATGTTCCTGGTGTCAGATTGTGGGAGACATTTGGCACTCCAAAAGCAGCCCGAGTTCCAAAATGTGGCATCTTGCATCTGGAGAAATCTTGAATGCCACGGCATTTTTGCAGGCTGAAGCCGAGGTGGCTGGATGAGGGTGAGTGGACACAAACGGTGGCCCTTTTCCATGGGAAACTAAACTCACCTGGCCATGTTCCTGGTGTCAGATTGTGGGAGACATTTGGCACTCCTAAAGCAGCCCGAGTTCCAAAATGTGGCATCTTGCATCTGGGAGAAATCTTGAATGCCACAGCATTTTTGCAGGCGCAATCCGAGGTGGCCGGATGAGGGTGGTGGACACAAACGGTGGCCCTTTTCCATGGGAAACTAAACTCACCTGGCCATGTTCCTGGTGTCAGATTGTGGGACACATTTGGCACTCCAAAAGCAGCCCGAGTTCCAAAATGTGGCATCTTTCATCTGAGAGAAATCTTGAATGCCACGGCATTTTGCAGGCAGAAACTGATAGGGCAGGATTGGGCAGGATGAGGGTGGTGGACACGAACGGTGGCCCTTTTCCATGGGAAACTAAACTCACCTGGCCATGTTCCTGGTGTCAGATTGTGGGAGACATTTGGCACTCCAAAAGCAGCCCGAGTTCCAAAATGTGGCATCTTGCATCTGGGAGAAATCTTGAAAGCCACGGCATTTTTGCAGGCCGAAGCCGAGGTGGCTGGATGAGGGTGGTGGACATCAACGGTGGCCCTTTTCCATGGGAAACTAAACTCACCTGGCCATGTTCCTGGTGTCAGATTGTGGGAGACATTTGGCACTCCAAAAGCAGCCAGAGTTCCAAAATGTGGCATCTTGCATGTGGGAGAAATCTTGAATGCCACGGCATTTTTGCAGGCCGAAGCCGATAGGGCAGGATTGGTAAGGATGAGGTTCGTGAACATGAACGTTGGCCGTTTCCCAGAGGAAACTAAACACACCTGGCCATGTTCCTGGTGTCAGATTGTGGGAGACATTTGGTACTCCAAAAGCAGCCCGAGTTCCATAATGTGACATCTTGCATCTGGGAGAAATCTTGAATGCCACGGCATTTTTGCAGGCAGAAGCCGAGGTGGCTGGATGAGAGTGGTGGACACGAACGGTGGCCCTTTTCCATGGGAAACTAAACTCACCTGGCCATGTTCCTGGTGTCAGATTGTGGGAGACATTTGGCACTCCAAAAGCAGCCCGAGTTCCAAAATGTGGCATCTTGCATCTGGGAGAAATCTTGAATGTCACGGCATTTTTTGCAGGCTGAAGCCGAGGTGGCTGGATGTAGGTGGTGGACACAAACGGTGGCCCTTTTCCATGGGAAACTAAACTCACCTGGCCATGTTCCTGGTGTCAGATTGTGGGAGACATTTCGAACTCCCAAAGCAGCCTGAGTTCCAAAATGTGGCATCTTGCATGTGGGAGAAATCTTGAATGACATGGCATTTTTGCAGGCCGACGCCGATAGGGCAGGATTGGGCAGGATGAGGTTGGTGGACATGAACGGTGGCCCTTTTCCATGGGAAACTAAACTCACCTGGCCATGTTCCTGGTGTCAGATTGTGGGAGACATTTGGCACTCCAAAAGCAGCCCGAGTTCCAAAATGTGGCATCTTGCATGTGAGAGAAATCTTAAATGCCACGACATTTTTCAGGCCGAAGCCGAAGTGGCTGGATGAGGGCGGTGGACACGAACAGTGGCCCTTTTCCATGGGAAACTAAACTCACCTGGCCATGTTCCTGGTGTCAGATTGTGGGAGACATTTGGCACTCCAAAAGCAGCCCGAGTTCCAAAATGTGGCATCTTGCATCTGGGAGAAATCTTGAATATCACCGCATTTTTGCAGGCAGAAGCCGATAGGGCAGGATTGGGCAGGATGAGGGTCGTGGACACAAACGGTGGCCCTTTTCCATGGGAAACTAAACTCACCTGGCCATGTTCCTGGTGTCAGATTGTGGGAGACATTTGGCACTCCAAAAGCAGCCCGAGTTCCAAAATGTGGCATCTTGCATGTGGGAGAAATCTTGAATGCCACGGCATTTTTGCAGGCAGAATCCGATAGGGCAGGATTGGGCAGGATGAGGGTGGTGGACATGAACGGTGGCCCTTTTCCATGGGAAACTAAGCTCACCTGGCCATGTTCCGGGTGTCAGATTGTGGGAGACATTTGGCACTCCAAAAGCAGCCAGAGTTCCTAAATGTGGCATCTTGCATCTGGGAGATATATTGAATGCCACGGCATTTTTGCAGGCCGAAACCGATAGGGAAGGATTGGGCAGGATGAGGGTTGTGGACATGAACGTTGGCCCTTTAACATTGGAAACTAAACTCACCTGGCCATGTTCCTGGTGTCAGATTGTGGGAGACATTTGGCACTCCAAAAGCAGCCCGAGTTCAAAAATGTGGCATCTTACATGTGGGAGAAATCTTGAATGCCACGACATTTTTCCAGGCCGAAGCCGAGGTTGCCGGATGAGGTTGGTAGACATGAACGGTGGCCCTTTAACATGGCAAACTAAACTCACCAGGCCATGTTCTTGGTGTCAGATTGTGGGAGACATTTGGATCTCCAAAAGCAGCCCAAGTTCCAAAATGTGGAATCTTGCATCTGGGAGAAATCATGAATGCCACTGACATTTTACAGGCCGAAGCCGATAGGGCAGGACTGGGCAGGATGAGGGTGGTGGACATGAACAATGGCCCTTTTCCATGGGAAACTATACTCACCTGGCCATGTTCCTGGTGTCAGATTGTGGGAGACATTTGGCACTCCAAAAGCAGCCCGAGTTCCAAAATGTGGCATCTTGCATCTGGGAGAAATCTTGAATGCCACGGCATTTTTGCAGGCAGAAGCCGAGGTGGCTGGATGAGGGTGGGTGGACATGAATGGTGGCCCTTTTCCATGGGAAACTAAAACTCACCTGGCCATGTTCCTGGTGTCAGATTGTGGGAGACATTTGGCACTCCAAAAGCAGCCTGAGTTCCAAAATGTGGCATCTTGCATGTGGGAGAAATCTTGAATGCCACGGCATTTTTGAAGGCTGAAGCCGAGGTAGCTGGATTTAGGTTGTGAACACAAACGGTAGCCCTTTTCCATGGGAAACTAAACTCACCTGGCCATGTTCCGGGTGTCAGATTGTGGGAGACATTTGGCACTCCAAAAGCAGCCCGAGTTCCAAAATGTGGCATCTTGCATGTGGGAGAAATCTTGAATGACACGGCATTTTTGCAGGCCGAAGCCGATAGGGCAGGATTGGGCAGGATGAGGGTGGTGGAAATGAACGGTGGTCGTTTTCCATGGGAAACTAAACTCACCTGGCCATGTTCCTGGTGTCAGATTGTGGGAGACATTTGGCACTCCAAAAGCAGCCAGAGTTCCAATATGTGGCATCTTGCATGTGGGAGAAATCTTGAGTGCCACGACATTTTTCCAGGCCGAAGCCGAGGTGGCCGGATGGGGGATGGTGGACACGAACGGTGGCCATTTTCCATGGGAAACTAAACTCACCTGGCCATGTTCCTTGTGTCAGATTGTGGGAGACATTTGGCACTCCAAAAGCAGCCCAAGTTCCAAAATGTGGCATCTTGCATCTGGGAGAAATCTTGAATTCCACGGCTTTTTTTCAGGCCGAAGCCGATAGGGCAGGATTATTGCAGGATGAGGGTGGTGGACATGAAACGTAGCCCTTTGCCATGGGAAACTAAACCCACGTGGCCATGTTCCTGGTGTCAGATTGTGGGAGACATTTGGCACTCCAAAAGCAGCCCGAGTTCCAAAATGTGGCATCTTGCATCTGGGAGAAATCTTGAATGCCCACGGCATTTTTGCAGGCAGAAGCCGATAGGGCAGGATTGGGAAGGATGAGGGTGGTGGACACAAACAGTGGCCCTTTTCCATGGGAAACTAAACTCACCTGGCCATGTTCCTGGTGTCTGATTGTGGGAGACATTTGGCACTCCAAAAGCAGCCCGAGTTCCAAAATGTGGCATCTTGCATCTGGGAGAAATCTTGAATGCCACGGCATTTTTGCAGGCAGAAGCCGATAGGGCAGGATTGGGCAGAATGAGGGTGGTGGACACAAACGGTGGCCCTTTTCCATGGGAAACTAAACTCACCTGGCCATGTTCCTGGTGTCTGATTGTGGGAGACATTTCGCACTCCAAAAGCAGCCCGAGTTCCAAAATGTGGCATCTTGCATCTGGGAGAAATCTTGAATGCCATGGCATTTTTGCAGGCAGAAGCCGATAGGGCAGGATTGGGCAGGATGAGGGTGGTGGACACAAACGGTGGCCCTTTTCCAAGGGAAACTAAACTCACCTGGCCATGTTCCTGGTGTCAGATTGTGGGAGGACATTTGGCACTCCAAAAGCAGCCCAAGTTCCAAAATGTGGCATCTTGCATCTGGGAGAAATCTTGAATGCCACGGCATTTTTGCAGGTTTAAGCCGAGGTGGCCGGATGAGGGTGGTGGACATGAATGGTGGCCCTTTTCCATGGGAAACTAAACTCACCTGGCCATGTTTTTGGTGTCAGATTGTGGGAGACATTTGGCACTCCAAAAGCAGCCCGAGTTCCAAAATGTGGCATCTTGCATCTGGGAGAAATCTTGAATGCCACGGCATTTTTGCAGGCCGAAGCCGATGTGGCTGGATGAGGGTGGTGGACACAAACGGTGGCCCTTTTCCATGGGAAACTAAACTCACGTGGCCATGTTCCTGGTGTCAGATTGTGGGAGACATTTGGCACTCCAAAAGCAGCCCGAGTTCCAAAATGTGGCATCTTGCATCTGGGAGAAATCTTGAATGCCACGGCATTTTAGAGGCAGAAGCCGATAGGGCAGGATTGGGCAGGATGAGGGTGGTGAACATGAACGGTGGCCCTTTTCCATTGGAAACTAAACTCACCTGGCCATGTTCCTGGTGTCAGATTGTGGGAGACATTTGGCACTCCAAAAGCAGCCGAGTTCCAAAATGTGGCATCTTGCATCTGGGAGAAATCTTGAATGCCACGGCATTTTTGCAGGCCGAAGCCGAGGTGGCTGGATGAGGGTGGTAGACATGAATGGTGGCCCTTTTCCATGGGAAACTAAACTCACCTGGCCATGTTTTTGGTGTCAGATTGTGGGAGACATTTGGCACTCTAAAAACAGCAGCCCGAGTTCCAAAATGTGGCATCTTGCATGTGGGAGAAATCTTGAATGCCACGGCATTTTTGCAGGCCGAAGCCGATGTGGCTGGATGAGGGTGGTGGACACAAACGGTGGCCCTTTTCCATGGGAAACTAAACTCACCTGCCCATTTTCCTGGTGTTAGGATGTGGGAGACATTTGGCACTCCAAAAGCAGCCCGAGTTTCAAAATGTGGCATCTTGCATGTGGGGAGAAATCTAAATGCCACGGCATTTTTGCAGGCCGAAGCAGATAGGGCAGGACTGGGCAGGATGAGGGTGGTGGACACAAACGGTGGCCCTTTTCCATGGGAAACTAAACTCACCTGGCCATGTTCCTGGTGTCAGATTGTGGGACATATTTGGCACTCCAAAAGCAGCCCGAGTTCCAAAATGTGGCATCTTTCATCTGAGAGAAATCTTGAATGCCACTGCATTTTTGCAGGCAGAAACCGATAGGGCAGGATTGGGCAGGATGAGGGTGGTGGACACGAACGGTGGCCCTTTTCCATGGGAAACTAAACTCACCTGGCCATGTTCCTGGTGTCAGATTGTGGGAGACATTTGGCACTCCAAAAGCAGCCCGAGTTCCAAAATGTGGCATCTTGCATCTGGGAGAAATCTTGAAAGCCACGGCATTTTTGCAGGCCGAAGCCGAGGTGGCTGGATGAGGGTGGTGGACATCAACGGTGGCCCTTTTCCATGGGAAACTAAACTCACCTGGCCATGTTCCTGGTGTCAGATTGTGGGAGACATTTGGCACTCCAAAAGCAGCCAGAGTTCCAAAATGTGGCATCTTGCATGTGGGAGAAATCTTGAATGCCACGGCATTTTTGCAGGCCGAAGCCGATAGGGCAGGATTGGTAAGGATGAGGTTCGTGAACATGAACGTTGGCCGTTTCCCAGAGGAAACTAAACACACCTGGCCATGTTCCTGGTGTCAGATTGTGGGAGACATTTGGTACTCCAAAAGCAGCCCGAGTTCCATAATGTGACATCTTGCATCTGGGAGAAATCTTGAATGCCACGGCATTTTTGCAGGCAGAAGCCGAGGTGGCTGGATGAGAGTGGTGGACACGAACGGTGGCCCTTTTCCATGGGAAACTAAACTCACCTGGCCATGTTCCTGGTGTCAGATTGTGGGAGACATTTGGCACTCCAAAAGCAGCCCGAGTTCCAAAATGTGGCATCTTGCATCTGGGAGAAATCTTGAATGCCACGGCATTTTTGCAGGCCGAAGCCGAGGTGGCTGGATGAGGGTGGTGGACACAAACGGTGGCCCTTTTCCATGGGAAACTAAACTCACCTGGCCATGTTCCTGGTGTCAGATTGTGGGAGACATTTGGCACTCCAAAAGCAGCCCGAGTTCCAAAATGTGGCATCTTGCATCTGGGAGAAATCTTGAATGCCACGGCATTTTATAGGCAGAAGCCGATAGGGCAGGATTAGGCAGGATGAGGGTGGTGAACATGAACGGTGGCCCTTTTCCATTGGAAACTAAACTCACCTGGCCATGTTCCTGGTGTCAGATTGTGGGAGACATTTGGCACTCCAAAAGCAGCCCGAGTTCCAAAATGTGGCATCTTGCATCTGGGAGAAATCTTGAATGCCACGGCATTTTTGCAGGCCGAAGCCGAGGTGGCTGGATGAGGGTGGTAGACATGAATGGTGGCCCTTTTCCATGGGAAACTAAACTCACCTGGCCATGTTTTTGGTGTCAGATTGTGGGAGACATTTGGCACTCTAAAAACAGCAGCCCGAGTTTCAAAATGTGGCATCTTGCATGTGGGAGAAATCTAAATGCCACGGCATTTTTGCAGGCCGAAGCAGATAGGGCAGGAGCTGGGCAGGATGAGGGTGGTGGACATGAACGGTGGCCCTTTTCCATGGGAAACTAAACTCACCTGGCCATGTTCCTGGTGTCAGATTGTGGGAGACATTTGGCACTCCAAAAGCAGCCCGAGTTCCAAAATGTGGCATCTTGCATCTGGGAGAAATCTTGAATGCCACGGCATTTTTGCAGGCAGAAGCCGAGGTGGCCGGATGGGGATGGTGTACATGAACGGTGGCCCTTTTCCATGGGAAACTAAACTCACCTGGCCATGTTCCTGGTGTCGGATTGTGGGAGACATTTGGCACTCCAAAAGCAGCCAGAGTTCCAAAATGTGGCATCTTGCATCTGGGAGAAATCTTGAATGCCACGGCATTTTTGCAGGCCGAAGCCGAGGTGGCTGGATGAGGGCGGTGGACACGAACAGTGGCCCTTTTCCATGCGTAACTAAAACTCACCTGGCCATGTTCCTGGTGTCAGATTGTGGGAGACATTTGGCACTCCAAAAGCAGCCTGAGTTCCAAAATGTGGCATCTTGCATCTGGGAGAAATCTTGAATGCCACGGCATTTTTTCCAGGCCGAAGCCGATAGGGCAGGATTGGGCAAGATGAGGGTGGTGGACATGAACGGTGGCCATTTTCCATGGGAAACTAAACTCACCTGGCCATGTTCCTGGTGTCAGATTGTGGGAGACATTTGGCACTCCAAAAGCAGCCCGAGTTCCAAAATGTGGCATCTTGCATCTGGGAGAAATCTTGAATATCATGGCATTTTTGCAGGCTGAAGCCGAGGTGGCTGGATGTAGGTGGTGGACACAAACGGTGGCCCTTTTCCATGGGAAACTAAACTCACCTGCCCATGTTCCTGGTGTCAGATTGTGGGAGACATTTCGAACTTTCAAAGCAGCCTGAGTTCCAAAATGTGGCATCTTGCATGTGGGAGAAATCTTGAATGACATGGCATTTTTGCAGGCCGAAGCCCGATAGGGCAGGATTGGGCAGGATGAGGTTGGTGGACATGAACGGTGGCCCTTTTCCATGGGAAACTAAACCCACGTGGCCATGTTCCTGGTGTCAGATTGTGGGAGACATTTGGCACTCCAAAAGCAGCCCGAGTTCCAAAATGTGGCATCTTGCATGTGAGAGAAATCTTAAATGCCACGACATTTTTCAGGCCGAAGCCGAAGTGGCTGGATGAGGGCGGTGGACACGAACAGTGGCCCTTTTCCATGGGAAACTAAACTCACCTGGCCATGTTCCTGGTGTCAGATTGTGGGAGACATTTGGCACTCCAAAAGCAGCCTGAGTTCCAAAATGTGGCATCTTGCATGTGGGAGAAATCTTGAATGCCACGGCATTTTTGAAGGCTGAAGCCGAGGTAGCTGGATTTAGGTTGTGAACACAAACGGTAGCCCTTTTCCATGGGAAACTAAACTCACCTGGCCATGTTCCTGGTGTCAGATTGTGGGAGACATTTGGCACTCCAAAAGCAGCCCGAGTTCCAAAATGTGGCATCTTGCATGTGGGAGAAATCTTGAATGACACGGCATTTTTGCAGGCCGAAGCCGATAGGGCAGGATTGGGCAGGATGAGGGTGGTGGAAATGAACGGTGGTCGTTTTCCATGGAAACTAAACTCACCTGGCCATGTTCCTGGTGTCAGATTGTGGGAGACATTTGGCACTCCAAAAGCAGCCAGAGTTCCAATATGTGCCATCTTGCATGTGGGAGAAATCTTGAATGCCACGGCATTTTTCCAGGACGAAGCCGAGGTGGCTGGATGAGGGCGGTGGACACGAACAGTGGCCCTTTTCCATGGGAAACTAAACTCACCTGGCCATGTTCCTGGTGTCAGATTGTGGAGACATTTGGCACTCCAAAAGCAGCCCGAGTTCCAAAATGTGGCATCTTGCATCTGGGAGAAATCTTGAATGCCACGGCATTTTTGCAGGCCGAAGCCGAGGTGGCTGGATGAGGGTGGTGGACACAAACGGTGGCCCTTTTCCATGGGAAACTAAACTCACCTGCCCATGTTCCTGGTGTTAGATTGTGGGAGACATTTGGCACTCCAAAAGCAGCCCGAGTTCCTAAATGTGGCATCTTGCATCTGGGAGAAATCTTGAATGCCACGGCATTTTTGCAGGCCGAAGCCCATAGGGCAGGATTGGGCAGGATGAGGGTGGTGGACACAAACAGTGGCCCTTTTCCAAGGGAAACTAAACTCACCTGGCCATGTTCCTGGTGTCAGATTGTGGGAGACATTTGGCACTCCAAAAGCAGCCCGAGTTCCAAAATGTGGCATCTTGCATCTGGGAGAAATCTTGAATGCCACGGCATTTTTGCAGGCTGAAGCCGAGGTGGCTGGATGAGGGTGGTGGACACAAACGGTGGCCCTTTTCCATGGGAAACTAAACTCACCTGGCCATGTTCCTGGTGTCAGATTGTGGGAGACATTTGGCACTCCTAAAGCAGCCCGAGTTCCAAAATGTGGCATCTTGCATCTGGGAGAAATCTTGAATGCCACAGCATTTTTGCAGGCGGAATCCGAGGTGGCCGGATGAGGGTGGTGGACACAAACGGTGGCCCTTTTCCATGGGAAACTAAACTCACCTGGCCATGTTCCTGGTGTCAGATTGTGGGACACATTTGGCACTCCAAAAGCAGCCCGAGTTCCAAAATGTGGCATCTTTCATCTGAGAGAAATCTTGAATGCCACGGCATTTTGCAGGCAGAAACTGATAGGGCAGGATTGGGCAGGATGAGGGTGGTGGACACGAACGGTGGCCCTTTTCCATGGGAACTAAACTCACCTGGCCATGTTCCTGGTGTCAGATTGTGGGAGGACATTTGGCACTCCAAAAGCAGCCCGAGTTCCAAAATGTGGCATCTTGCATCTGGGAGAAATCTTGAAAGCCACGGCATTTTTGCAGGCCGAAGCCGAGGTGGCTGGATGAGGGTGGTGGACATCAACGGTGGCCCTTTTCCATGGGAAACTAAACTCACCTGGCCATGTTCCTGGTGTCAGATTGTGGGAGACATTTGGCACTCCAAAAGCAGCCAGAGTTCCAAAATGTGGCATCTTGCATGTGGGAGAAATCTTGAATGCCACGGCATTTTTGCAGGCCGAAGCCGATAGGGCAGGATTGGTAAGGATGAGGTTCGGTGAACATGAACGTTGGCCGTTTCCCAGAGGAAACTAAACACACCTGGCCATGTTCCTGGTGTCAGATTGTGGGAGACATTTGGTACTCCAAAAGCAGCCCGAGTTCCATAATGTGACATCTTGCATCTGGGAGAAATCTTGAATGCCACGGCATTTTTGCAGGCAGAAGCCGAGGTGGCTGGATGAGAGTGGTGGACACGAACGGTGGCCCTTTTCCATGGGAAACTAAACTCACCTGGCCATGTTCCTGGTGTCAGATTGTGGGAGACATTTGGCACTCCAAAAGCAGCCCGAGTTCCAAAATGTGGCATCTTGCATCTGGGAGAAATCTTGAATGTCACGGCATTTTTGCAGGCTGAAGCCGAGGTGGCTGGATGTAGGTGGTGGACACAAACGGTGGCCCTTTTCCATGGGAAACTAAACTCACCTGGCCATGTTCCTGGTGTCAGATTGTGGGAGACATTTCGAACTCCCAAAGCAGCCTGAGTTCCAAAATGTGGCATCTTGCATGTGGGAGAAATCTTGAATGACATGGCATTTTTGCAGGCCGACGCCGATAGGGCAGGATTGGGCAGGATGAGGTTGGTGGACATGAACGGTGGCCCTTTTCCATGGGAAACTAAACTCACCTGGCCATGTTCCTGGTGTCAGATTGTGGGAGACATTTGGCACTCCAAAAGCAGCCCGAGTTCCAAAATGTGGCATCTTGCATGTGAGAGAAATCTTAAATGCCACGACATTTTTCAGGCCGAAGCCGAAGTGGCTGGATGAGGGCGGTGGACACGAACAGTGGCCCTTTTCCATGGGAAACTAAACTCACCTGGCCATGTTCCTGGTGTCAGATTGTGGGAGACATTTGGCACTCCAAAAGCAGCCCGAGTTCCAAAATGTGGCATCTTGCATCTGGGAGAAATCTTGAATATCACGGCATTTTTGCAGGCAGAAGCCGATAGGGCAGGATTGGGCAGGATGAGGGTCGTGGACACAAACGGTGGCCCTTTTCCATGGGAAACTAAACTCACCTGGCCATGTTCCTGGTGTCAGATTGTGGGAGACATTTGGCACTCCAAAAGCAGCCCGAGTTCCAAAATGTGGCATCTTGCATGTGGGAGAAATCTTGAATGCCACGGCATTTTTGCAGGCAGAATCCGATAGGGCAGGATTGGGCAGGATGAGGGTGGTGGACATGAACGGTGGCCCTTTTCCATGGGAAACTAAGCTCACCTGGCCATGTTCCGGGTGTCAGATTGTGGGAGACATTTGGCACTCCAAAAGCAGCCAGAGTTCCTAAATGTGGCATCTTGCATCTGGGAGATATATTGAATGCCACGGCATTTTTGCAGGCCGAAACCGATAGGGAAGGATTGGGCAGGATGAGGGTTGTGGACATGAACGTTGGCCCTTTAACATTGGAAACTAAACTCACCTGGCCCATGTTCCTGGTGTCAGATTGTGGGAGACATTTGGCACTCCAAAAGCAGCCCGAGTTCAAAAATGTGGCATCTTACATGTGGGAGAAATCTTGAATGCCACGACATTTTTCCAGGCCGAAGCCGAGGTTGCCGGATGAGGTTGGTAGACATGAACGGTGGCCCTTTAACATGGCAAACTAAACTCACCTGGCCATGTTCTTGGTGTCAGATTGTGGGAGACATTTGGATCTCCAAAAGCAGCCCAAGTTCCAAAATGTGGAATCTTGCATCTGGGAGAAATCTTGAATGCCACTGACATTTTACAGGCCGAAGCCGATAGGGCAGGACTGGGCAGGATGAGGGTGGTGGACATGAACAATGGCCCTTTTCCATGGGAAACTATACTCACCTGGCCATGTTCCTGTGTCAGATTGTGGGAGACATTTGGCACTCCAAAAGCAGCCCGAGTTCCAAAATGTGGCATCTTGCATCTGGGAGAATCTTGAATGCCACGGCATTTTTGCAGGCAGAAGCCGAGGTGGCTGGATGAGGGTGGTGGACATGAATGGTGGCCCTTTTCCATGGGAAACTAAACTCACCTGGCCATGTTCCTGGTGTCAGATTGTGGGAGACATTTGGCACTCCAAAAGCAGCCTGAGTTCCAAAATGTGGCATCTTGCATGTGGGAGAAATCTTGAATGCCACGGCATTTTTGAAGGCTGGAAGCCGAGGTAGCTGGATTTAGGTTGTGAACACAAACGGTAGCCCTTTTCCATGGGAAACTAAACTCACCTGGCCATGTTCCGGGTGTCAGATTGTGGGAGACATTTGGCACTCCAAAAGCAGCCCGAGTTCCAAAATGTGGCATCTTGCATGTGGGGAGAAATCTTGAATGACACGGCATTTTTGCAGGCCGAAGCCGATAGGGCAGGATTGGGCAGGATGAGGGTGGTGGAAATGAACGGTGGTCGTTTTCCATGGGAAACTAAACTCACCTGGCCATGTTCTGGTGTCAGATTGTGGGAGACATTTGGCACTCCAAAAGCAGCCAGAGTTCCAATATGTGGCATCTTGCATGTGGGAGAAATCTTGAGTGCCACGACATTTTTCCAGGACGAAGCCGAGGTGGCTGGATGAGGGCGGTGGACACGAACAGTGGCCCTTTTCCATGGGAAACTAAACTCACCTGCCATGTTCCTGGTGTCAGATTGTGGGAGACATTTGGCACTCCAAAAGCAGCCCGAGTTCCAAAATGTGGCATCTTGCATCTGGGAGAAATCTTGAATGCCACGGCATTTTTGCAGGCCGAAGCCGAGGTGGCCGGATGAGGGTGGTGGACACGAACGGTGGCCCTTTTCCATGGGAAACTAAACTCACCTGCCCATGTTCCTGGTGTTAGATTGTGGGAGACATTTGGCACTCCAAAAGCAGCCCGAGTTCCTAATGTGGCATCTTGCATCTGGGAGAAATCTTGAATGCCACGGCATTTTTGAAAGCCGAAGCCGATAGGGCAGGATTGGGCAGGATGAGGGGTGGTGGACACAAACAGTGGCCCTTTTCCAAGGGAAACTAAACTCACCTGGCCATGTTCCTGGTGTCAGATTGTGGGAGACATTTGGCACTCCAAAAGCAGCCCGAGTTCCAAAATGTGGCATCTTGCATCTGGGAGAAATCTTGAATGCCACGGCATTTTTGCAGGCTGAAGCCGAGGTGGCTGGATGAGGGTGGTGGACACGAACGGTGGCCCTTTTCCATGGGAAACTAAACTCACCTGGCCATGTTCCTGATGTCAGATTGTGGGAGACATTTGGCACTCCAAAAGCAGCCCGAGTTCCAAAATGTGGCATCTTGCATCTGGGAGAAATCTTGAATGCCACTTGACATTTTACAGGCCGAAGCCGATAGGGCAGGACTGGGCAGGATGAGGGTGGTGGACATGAACAATGGCCCTTTTCCATGGGAAACTATACTCACCTGGCCATGTTCCTGGTGTCAGATTGTGGGAGACATTTGGCACTCCAAAAGCAGCCCGAGTTCCAAAATGTGGCATCTTGCATCTGGGAGAAATCTTGAATGCCACGGCATTTTTGCAGGCAGAAGCCGAGGTGGCTGGATGAGGGTGGTGGACATGTATGGTGGCCCTTTTCCATGGGAAACTAAACTCACCTGGCCATGTTCCTGGTGTCAGATTGTGGGAGACATTTGGCACTCCAAAAGCAGCCTGAGTTCCAAAATGTGGCATCTTGCATGTGGGAGAAATCTTGAATGCCACGGCATTTTTGAAGGCTGAAGCCGAGGTAGCTGGATGTAGGTTGTGAACACAAACGGTAGCCCTTTTTTATGGGAAACTAAACTCACCTGGCCATGTTCCTGGTGTCAGATTGTGGGAGACATTTGGCACTCCAAAAGCAGCCCGAGTTCCAAAATGTGGCATCTTGCATGTGGGAGAAATCTTGAATGCCACGACATTTTTCCAGGACGAAGCCGAGGTGGCTGGATGAGGGCGGTGGACACGAACAGTGGCCCTTTTCCATGGGAAACTAAACTCACCTGGCCATGTTCCTGGTGTCAGATTGTGGGAGACATTTGGCACTCCAAAAGCAGCCCGAGTTCCAAAATGTGGCATCTTGCATCTGGGAGAAATCTTGAATGCCACGGCATTTTTTCAGGCCGAAGCCGAGGTGGCTGGATGAGGGTGGTGGACACAAACGGTGGCCCTTTTCCATGGGAAACTAAACTCACCTGCCCATGTTCCTGGTGTTAGATTGTGGGAGACATTTGGCACTCCAAAAGCAGCCCGAGTTCCTAAATGTGGCATCTTGCATCTGGGAGAAATCTTGAATGCCATGGCATTTTTGCAGGCCGAAGCCGAGGTGGCCGGATGGGGATGGTGGACACGAACGGTGGCCATTTTCCATGGGAAACTAAACTCACCTGGCCATGTTCCTTGTGTCAGATTGTGGGAGACATTTGGCACTCCAAAAGCAGCCCAAGTTCCAAAATGTGGCATCTTGCATCTGGGAGAAATCTTGAATTCCACGGCTTTTTTTCAGGCCGAAGCCGATAGGGCAGGATTATTGCAGGATGAGGGTGGTGGACATGAAACGTAGCCCTTTGCCATGGGAAACTAAACCCACGTGGCCATGTTCCTGGTGTCAGATTGTGGGAGACATTTGGCACTCCAAAAGCAGCCCGAGTTCCAAAATGTGGCATCTTGCATCTGGGAGAAATCTTGAATGCCACGGCATTTTTGCAGGCAGAAGCCGATAGGGCAGGATTGGGCAGAATGAGGGTGGTGGACACAAACGGTGGCCCTTTTCCATGGGAAACTAAACTCACCTGGCCATGTTCCTGGTGTCTGATTGTGGGAGACATTTCGCACTCCAAAAGCAGCCCGAGTTCCAAAATGTGGCATCTTGCATCTGGGAGAAATCTTGAATGCCATGGCATTTTTGCAGGCCGAAGCCGATAGGGCAGGATTGGGCAGGATGAGGGTGGTGGACACAAACGGTGGCCCTTTTCCAAGGGAAACTAAACTCACCTGGCCATGTTCCTGGTGTCAGATTGTGGGAGACATTTGGCACTCCAAAAGCAGCCCAAGTTCCAAAATGTGGCATCTTGCATCTGGGAGAAATCTTGAATGCCACGGCATTTTTGCAGGTTTAAGCCGAGGTGGCCGGATGAGGGTGGTGGACATGAATGGTGGCCCTTTTCCATGGGAAACTAAACTCACCTGGCCATGTTTTTGGTGTCAGATTGTGGGAGACATTTGGCACTCCAAAAGCAGCCCGAGTTCCAAAATGTGGCATCTTGCATCTGGGAGAAATCTTGAATGCCACGGCATTTTTGCAGGCCGAAGCCGATGTGGCTGGATGAGGGTGGTGGACACAAACGGTGGCCCTTTTCCATGGGAAACTAAACTCACGTGGCCATGTTCCTGGTGTCAGATTGTGGGAGACATTTGGCACTCCAAAAGCAGCCCGAGTTCCAAAATGTGGCATCTTGCATCTGGGAGAAATCTTGAATGCCACGGCATTTTAGAGGCAGAAGCCGATAGGGCAGGATTGGGCAGGATGAGGGTGGTGAACATGAACGGTGGCCCTTTTCCATTGGAAACTAAACTCACCTGGCCATGTTCCTGGTGTCAGATTGTGGGAGACATTTGGCACTCCAAAAGCAGCCCGAGTTCCAAAATGTGGCATCTTGCATCTGGGAGAAATCTTGAATGCCACGGCATTTTTGCAGGCCGAAGCCGAGGTGGCTGGATGAGGGTGGTAGACATGAATGGTGGCCCTTTTCCATGGGAAACTAAACTCACCTGGCCATGTTTTTGGTGTCAGATTGTGGGAGACATTTGGCACTCTAAAAACAGCAGCCCGAGTTCCAAAATGTGGCATCTTGCATGTGGGAGAAATCTTGAATGCCACGGCATTTTTGCAGGCCGAAGCCGATGTGGCTGGATGAGGGTGGTGGACACAAACGGTGGCCCTTTTCCATGGGAAACTAAACTCACCTGCCCATTTTCCTGGTGTTAGGATGTGGGAGACATTTGGCACTCCAAAAGCAGCCCGAGTTTCAAAATGTGGCATCTTGCATGTGGGAGAAATCTAAATGCCACGGCATTTTTGCAGGCCGAAGCAGATAGGGCAGGACTGGGCAGGATGAGGGTGGTGGACACGAACAGTGGCCCTTTTCCATGGGAAACTAAACTCACCTGGCCATGTTCCTGGTGTCAGATTGTGGGACACATTTGGCACTCCAAAAGCAGCCCGAGTTCCAAAATGTGGCATCTTTCATCTGAGAGAAATCTTGAATGCCACTGCATTTTTGCAGGCAGAAACCGATAGGGCAGGATTGGGCAGGATGAGGGTGGTGGACACGAACGGTGGCCCTTTTCCATGGGAAACTAAACTCACCTGGCCATGTTCCTGGTGTCAGATTGTGGGAGACATTTGGCACTCCAAAAGCAGCCCGAGTTCCAAAATGTGGCATCTTGCATCTGGGAGAAATCTTGAAAGCCACGGCATTTTTGCAGGCCGAAGCCGAGGTGGCTGGATGAGGGTGGTGGACATCAACGGTGGCCCTTTTCCATGGGAAACTAAACTCACCTGGCCATGTTCCTGGTGTCAGATTGTGGGAGACATTTGGCACTCCAAAAGCAGCCAGAGTTCCAAAATGTGGCATCTTGCATGTGGGAGAAATCTTGAATGCCACGGCATTTTTGCAGGCCGAAGCCGATAGGGCAGGATTGGTAAGGATGAGGTTCGTGAACATGAACGTTGGCCGTTTCCCAGAGGAAACTAAACACACCTGGCCATGTTCCTGGTGTCAGATTGTGGGAGACATTTGGTACTCCAAAAGCAGCCCGAGTTCCATAATGTGACATCTTGCATCTGGGAGAAATCTTGAATGCCACGGCATTTTTGCAGGCAGAAGCCGAGGTGGCTGGATGAGAGTGGTGGACACGAACGGTGGCCCTTTTCCATGGGAAACTAAACTCACCTGGCCATGTTCCTGGTGTCAGATTGTGGGAGACATTTGGCACTCCAAAAGCAGCCCGAGTTCCAAAATGTGGCATCTTGCATCTGGGAGAAATCTTGAATGCCACGGCATTTTTGCAGGCCGAAGCCGAGGTGGCTGGATGAGGGTGGTGGACACAAACGGTGGCCCTTTTCCATGGGAAACTAAACTCACCTGGCCATGTTCCTGGTGTCAGATTGTGGGAGACATTTGGCACTCCAAAAGCAGCCCGAGTTCCAAAATGTGGCATCTTGCATGTGGGAGAAATCTTGAATGCCACGGCATTTTATAGGCAGAAGCCGATAGGGCAGGATTAGGCAGGATGAGGGTGGTGAACATGAACGGTGGCCCTTTTCCATTGGAAACTAAACTCACCTGGCCATGTTCCTGGTGTCAGATTGTGGGAGACATTTGGCACTCCAAAAGCAGCCCGAGTTCCAAAATGTGGCATCTTGCATCTGGGAGAAATCTTGAATGCCACGGCATTTTTGCAGGCCGAAGCCGAGGTGGCTGGATGAGGGTGGTAGACATGAATGGTGGCCCTTTTCCATGGGAAACTAAACTCACCTGGCCATGTTTTTGGTGTCAGATTGTGGGAGACATTTGGCACTCTAAAAACAGCAGCCCGAGTTCCAAAATGTGGCATCTTGCATGTGGGAGAAATCTTGAATGCCACGGCATTTTTGCAGGCCGAAGCCGAGGTGGCTGGATGAGGGTGGTGGACACAAACGGTGGCCCTTTTCCATGGGAAACTAAACTCACCTGCCCATGTTCCTGGTGTTAGATTGTGGGAGACATTTGGCACTCCAAAAGCAGCCCGAGTTTCAAAATGTGGCATCTTGCATGTGGGAGAAATCTAAATGCCACGGCATTTTTGCAGGCCGAAGCAGATAGGGCAGGACTGGGCAGGATGAGGGTGGTGGACATGAACGGTGGCCCTTTTCCATGGGAAACTAAACTCACCTGGCCATGTTCCTGGTGTCAGATTGTGGGAGACATTTGGCACTCCAAAAGCGGCCCGAGTTCCAAAATGTGGCATCTTGCATCTGGGAGAAATCTTGAATGCCACGGCATTTTTGCAGGCAGAAGCCGAGGTGGCCGGATGGGGATGGTGTACATGAACGGTGGCCCTTTTCCATGGGAAACTAAACTCACCTGGCCATGTTCCTGGTGTCGGATTGTGGGAGACATTTGGCACTCCAAAAGCAGCCAGAGTTCCAAAATGTGGCATCTTGCATCTGGGAGAAATCTTGAATGCCACGGCATTTTTGCAGGCCGAAGCCGAGGTGGCTGGATGAGGGCGGTGGACACGAACAGTGGCCCTTTTCCATGCGTAACTAAACTCACCTGGCCATGTTCCTGGTGTCAGATTGTGGGAGACATTTGGCACTCCAAAAGCAGCCTGAGTTCCAAAATGTGGCATCTTGCATCTGGGAGAAATCTTGAATGCCACGGCATTTTTCCAGGCCGAAGCCGATAGGGCAGGATTGGGCAAGATGAGGGTGGTGGACATGAACGGTGGCCATTTTCCATGGGAAACTAAACTCACCTGGCCATGTTCCTGGTGTCAGATTGTGGGAGACATTTGGCACTCCAAAAGCAGCCCGAGTTCCAAAATGTGGCATCTTGCATCTGGGAGAAATCTTGAATATCATGGCATTTTTGCAGGCTGAAGCCGAGGTGGCTGGATGTAGGTGGTGGACACAAACGGTGGCCCTTTTCCATGGGAAACTAAACTCACCTGCCCATGTTCCTGGTGTCAGATTGTGGGAGACATTTCGAACTTTCAAAGCAGCCTGAGTTCCAAAATGTGGCATCTTGCATGTGGGAGAAATCTTGAATGACATGGCATTTTTGCAGGCCGAAGCCGATAGGGCAGGATTGGGCAGGATGAGGTTGGTGGACATGAACGGTGGCCCTTTTCCATGGGAAACTAAACCCACGTGGCCATGTTCCTGGTGTCAGATTGTGGGAGACATTTGGCACTCCAAAAGCAGCCCGAGTTCCAAAATGTGGCATCTTGCATGTGAGAGAAATCTTAAATGCCACGACATTTTTCAGGCCGAAGCCGAAGTGGCTGGATGAGGGCGGTGGACACGAACAGTGGCCCTTTTCCATGGGAAACTAAACTCACCTGGCCATGTTCCTGGTGTCAGATTGTGGGAGACATTTGGCACTCCAAAAGCAGCCCGAGTTCCAAAATGTGGCATCTTGCATGTGGGAGAAATCTTGAATGCCACGGCATTTTTGCAGGCAGAATCCGATAGGGCAGGATTGGGCAGGATGAGGGTGGTGGACATGAACGGTGGCCCTTTTCCATGGGAAACTAAACTCACCTGGCCATGTTCCGGGTGTCAGATTGTGGGAGACATTTGGCACTCCAAAAGCAGCCAGAGTTCCTAAATGTGGCATCTTGCATCTGGGAGATATATTGAATGCCACGGCATTTTTGCAGGCCGAAACCGATAGGGAAGGATAGGGCAGGATGAGGGTTGTGGACATGAACGGTGGCCCTTTAACATTAAAAACTAAACTCACCTGGCCATGTTCCTGGTGTCAGATTGTGGGAGACATTTGGCACTCCAAAAGCAGCCCGAGTTCCAAAATGTGGCATCTTACATGTGGGAGAAATCTTGAATGCCACGACATTTTTCCAGGCCGAAGCCGAGGTGGCCGGATGAGGGTGGTAGACATGAACGGTGGCCCTTTAACATGGCAAACTAAACTCACCTGGCCATGTTCTTGGTGTCAGATTGTGGGAGACATTTGGATCTCCAAAAGCAGCCCAAGTTCCAAAATGTGGAATCTTGCATCTGGGAGAAATCTTGAATGCCACTGACATTTTACAGGCCGAAGCCGATAGGGCAGGACTGGGCAGGATGAGGGTGGTGGACATGAACAATGGCCCTTTTCCATGGGAAACTAAACTCACCTGGCCATGTTCCTGGTGTCAGATTGTGGGAGACATTTGGCACTCCAAAAGCAGCCCGAGTTCCAAAATGTGGCATCTTGCATCTGGGAGAAATCTTGAATGCCACGGCATTTTTGCAGGCAGAAGCCGAGGTGGCTGGATGAGGGTGGTGGACATGAATGGTGGCCCTTTTCCATGGGAAACTAAACTCACCTGGCCATGTTCCTGGTGTCAGATTGTGGGAGACATTTGGCACTCCAAAAGCAGCCCGAGTTCCAAAATGTGGCATCTTGCATGTGGGAGAAATCTTGAATGACACGGCATTTTTGCAGGCCGAAGCCGATAGGGCAGGATTGGGCAGGATGAGGGTGGTGGAAATGAACGGTGGTCGTTTTCCATGGGAAACTAAACCCACGTGGCCATGTTCCTGGTGTCAGATTGTGGGAGACATTTGGCACTCCAAAAGCAGCCAGAGTTCCAAAATGTGGCATCTTGCATGTGGGAGAAATCTTGAATGCCACGACATTTTTCCAGGACGAAGCCGAGGTGGCTGGATGAGGGTGGTGGACACGAACGGTGGCCCTTTTCCATGGGAAACTAAACTCACCTGGCCATGTTCCTGGTGTTAGATTGTGGGAGACATTTGGCACTCCAAAAGCAGCCCGAGTTCCTAAATGTGGCATCTTGCATCTGGGAGAAATCTTGAATGCCACGGCATTTTTGCAGGCCGAAGCCGATAGGGCAGGATTGGGCAGGATGAGGGTGGTGGACACAAACAGTGGCCCTTTTCCAAGGGAAACTAAACTCACCTGGCCATGTTCCTGGTGTCAGATTGTGGGAGACATTTGGCACTCCAAAAGCAGCCCGAGTTCCAAAATGTGGCATCTTGCATCTGGGAGAAATCTTGAATGAAACGGCATTTTTGCAGGCAGAAGCCGAGGTGGCTGGATGAGGGTGGTGGACATGAACGGTGGCCCTTTTCCATGGGAAACTAAACTCACCTGGCCATGTTCCTGATGTCAGATTGTGGGAGACATTTGGCACTCCAAAAGCAGCACGAGTTCCAAAATGTGGCATCTTGCATCTGGGAGAAATCTTGAATGCCATGGCATTTTTGCTGGCCGAAGCCGAGGTGGCCGGATGGGGATGGTGGACACGAACGGTGGCCCTTTTCCATGGGAAACTAAACTCACCTGGCCATGTTCCTGGTGTCAGATTGTGGGAGACATTTGGCACTCCAAAAGCAGCCCAAGTTCCAAAATGTGGCATCTTGCATCTGGGAGAAATCTTGAATTCCACGGCTTTTTTTCAGGCCGAAGCCGATAGGGCAGGATTATTGCAGGATGAGGGTGGTGGACATGAAACGTAGCCCTTTGCCATGGGAAACTAAACCCACGTGGCCATGTTCCTGGTGTCAGATTGTGGGAGACATTTGGCACTCCAAAAGCAGCCCAAGTTCCAAAATGTGGCATCTTGCATCTGGGAGAAATCTTGAATGCCACGGCATTTTTGCAGGCCGAAGCCGAGATGGCTGGATGAGGGCGGTAGACACGAACAGTGGCCCTTTTCCATGGGAAACTATACTCACCTGGCCATGTTCCTGGTGTCAGATTGTGGGAGACATTTGGCACTCCAAAAGCAGCCCGAGTTCCAAAATGTGGCATCTTGCATGTGGGAGAAATCTTGAATTCCACGGCATTTTTGCAGGCAGAAGCCGATAGGGCAGGATTGGGAAGGATGAGGGTGGTGGACACAAACAGTGGCCCTTTTCCATGGGAAACTAAACTCACCTGGCCATGTTCCTGGTGTCTGATTTTGGGAGACATTTCGCACTCCAAAAGCAGCCCGAGTTCCAAAATGTGGCATCTTGCATGTGGGAGAAATCTTGAATGCCACGGCATTTTTGCAGGCAGAAGCCGATAGGGCAGGATTGGGCAGAATGAGGGTGGTGGACACAAACGGTGGCCCTTTTCCATGGGAAACTAAACTCACCTGGCCATGTTCCTGGTGTCAGATTGTGGGAGACATTTGGCACTCCAAAAGCAGCCAGAGTTCCTAAATGTGGCATCTTGCATGTGGGAGAAATCTTGAATGCCATGGCATTTTTGCAGGCCGAAGCCGATAGGGCAGGATTGGGCAGGATGAGGGTGGTGGACACAAACGGTGGCCCTTTTCCAAGGGAAACTAAACTCACCTGGCCATGTTCCTGGTGTCAGATTGTGGGAGACATTTGGCACTCCAAAAGCAGCCCAAGTTCCAAAATGTGGCATCTTGCATCTGGGAGAAATCTTGAATGCCACGGCATTTTTGCAGGTTTAAGCCGAGGTGGCCGGATGAGGGTGGTGGACATGAATGGTGGCCCTTTTCCATGGGAAACTAAACTCACCTGGCCATGTTTTTGGTGTCAGATTGTGGGAGACATTTGGCACTCCAAAAGCAGCCCGAGTTCCAAAATGTGGCATCTTGCATGTGGGAGAAATCTTGAATGCCACGGCATTTTTGCAGGCCGAAGCCGATGTGGCTGGATGAGGGTGGTGGACACAAACGGTGGCCCTTTTCCATGGGAAACTAAACTCACCTGGCCATGTTCCTGGTGTCAGATTGTGGGAGACATTTGGCACTCCAAAAGCAGCCCGAGTTCCAAAATGTGGCATCTTGCATGTGGGAGAAATCTTGAATGCCACGGCATTTTATAGGCAGAAGCCGATAGGGCAGGATTAGGCAGGATGAGGGTGGTGAACATGAACGGTGGCCCTTTTCCATTGGAAACTAAACTCACCTGGCCATGTTCCTGGTGTCAGATTGTGGGAGACATTTGGCACTCCAAAAGCAGCCCGAGTTCCAAAATGTGGCATCTTGCATCTGGGAGAAATCTTGAATGCCACGGCATTTTTGCAGGCCGAAGCCGAGGTGGCTGGATGAGGGTGGTAGACATGAATGGTGGCCCTTTTCCATGGGAAACGAAACTCACCTGGCCATGTTTTTGGTGTCAGATTGTGGGAGACATTTGGCACTCTAAAAACAGCAGCCCGAGTTCCAAAATGTGGCATCTTGCATGTGGGAGAAATCTTGAATGCCACGGCATTTTTGCAGGCCGAAGCCGAGGTGGCTGGATGAGGGTGGTGGACACAAACGGTGGCCCTTTTCCATGGGAAACTAAACTCACCTGCCCATGTTCCTGGTGTTAGATTGTGGGAGACATTTGGCACTCCAAAAGCAGCCCGAGTTTCAAAATGTGGCATCTTGCATGTGGGAGAAATCTAAATGCCACGGCATTTTTGCAGGCCGAAGCAGATAGGGCAGGACTGGGCAGGATGAGGGTGGTGGACATGAACGGTGGCCCTTTTCCATGGGAAACTAAACTCACCTGGCCATGTTCCTGGTGTCAGATTGTGGGAGACATTTGGCACTCCAAAAGCGGCCCGAGTTCCAAAATGTGGCATCTTGCATCTGGGAGAAATCTTGAATGCCACGGCATTTTTGCAGGCAGAAGCCGAGGTGGCCGGATGGGGATGGTGTACATGAACGGTGGCCCTTTTCCATGGGAAACTAAACTCACCTGGCCATGTTCCTGGTGTCGGATTGTGGGAGACATTTGGCACTCCAAAAGCAGCCAGAGTTCCAAAATGTGGCATCTTGCATCTGGGAGAAATCTTGAATGCCACGGCATTTTTGCAGGCCGAAGCCGAGGTGGCTGGATGAGGGCGGTGGACACGAACAGTGGCCCTTTTCCATGCGTAACTAAACTCACCTGGCCATGTTCCTGGTGTCAGATTGTGGGAGACATTTGGCACTCCAAAAGCAGCCTGAGTTCCAAAATTTGGCATCTTGCATCTGGGAGAAATCTTGAATGCCACGGCATTTTTCCAGGCCGAAGCCGATAGGGCAGGATTGGGCAAGATGAGGGTGGTGGACATGAACGGTGGCCCTTTTCCATGGGAAACTAAACTCACCTGCCCATGTTCCTGATGTCAGAATGCGGGAGACATTTGGCACTCCAAAAGCAGCCAGAGGTCCAAAATGTGGCATCTTGCATCTGGGAGAAATCTTGAATGCCACGGCATTTTTGCAGGCCGAAGCCGAGGAGGCTGGATGAGGGTGGTGGACGCAAACGGTGGCCCTTTTCCAAGGGAAACTAAACTCACCTGGCCATGTTCCTGGTGTCAGATTGTGGTAGACATTTGGCACTCCAAAAGCAGCCCGAGTTCCAAAATGTGGCATCTTGCATCTGGGAGAAATCTTGAATGCCACGGCATTTTTGCAGGCCGAAGCCGATAGGGCAGGATTGGGCAGGATGAGGTTGGTGGACAGGAACGGTGGCCCTTTTCCATGGGAAACTAAACACACGTGGCCATGTTCCTGGTGTCAGATTGTGGGAGACATTTGGCACTCCAAAAGCAGCCCGAGTTCCAAAATGTGGCATCTCGCATGTGGGAAAAATCTTGAATGCCACGACATTTTTGCAGGCCGAAGCCGAGGTGGCTGGATGAGGGCGGTGGACACGAACAGTGGCCCTTTTCCATGGGAAACTAAACTCACCTGGCCATGTTCCTGGTGTCAGATTGTGGGAGACATTTGGCACTCCAAAAGCAGCCCGAGTTCCAAAATGTGGCATCTTGCATGTGGGAGAAATCTTGAATGCCACGGCATTTTTGCAGGCCGAAGCCGATAGGGCAGGATTGGGCAAGATGAGGGTGGTGGACACAAACGGTGGCCCTTTTCCATGGGAAACTAAACTCACCTGCCCATGTTCCTGATGTCAGAATGCGGGAGACATTTGGCACTCCAAAAGCAGCCTGAGTTCCAAAATGTGGCATCTTGCATCTGGGAGAAATCTTGAATATCACGGCATTTTTGCAGGCCGAAGCCGAGGAGGCTGGATGAGGGTGGTGGACACAAACAGTGGCCCTTTTCCATGGGAAACTAAACTCACCTGCCCATGTTCCTGGTGTCAGATTGTGGGAGACATTTGGCACTCCAAAAGCAGCCCGAGTTCCAAAATGTGGCATCTTGCATCTGGGAGAAATCTTGAATGCCACGGCATTTTTGCAGGCAGAAGCCGATAGGGCAGGATTGGGCAGAATGAGGGTGGTGGACACAAACGGTGGCCCTTTTCCATGGGAAACTAAACTCACCTGCCCATGTTCCTGATGTCAGAATGTGGGAGACATTTGGCACTCCAA
This sequence comes from Prinia subflava, assembly GCF_021018805.1. Classification (NCBI taxonomy): domain Eukaryota; kingdom Metazoa; phylum Chordata; class Aves; order Passeriformes; family Cisticolidae; genus Prinia; species Prinia subflava. Next base: position 24,960 of record NW_026960729.1, on the reverse strand, counting down.
AAGCAGCCTGAGTTCCAAAATGTGGCATCTTGCATCTGGGAGAAATCTTGAATGCCACGGCATTTTTGCAGGTTGAAGCCGAGGTGGCCAGATGAGGATGGTGGACATGAACAGTGGCCCTTTTCCATGGGAAACTAAACTCACCTGGCCATGTTCCTGGTGTCAGATTGTGGGAGACATTTGGCACTCCAAAAGCAGCCCGAGTTCCAAAATGTGGCATCTTGCATGTGGGAGAAATCTTGAATGCCACGGCATTTTTGCAGGCCGAAGCCGAGGAGGCTGGATGAGGGTAGTGGACACAAACGGTGGCCCTTTTCCATGGGAAACTAAACTCACCTGGCCATGTTCCTGGTGTCAGATTGTGGGAGACATTTGGCACTCCAAAAGCAGCCCGAGTTCCAAAATCTGGCATCTTGCATCTGGGAGAAATCTTGAATGCCACGGCATTTTTGCAGGCCGAAGCTGATAGGGCAGGATTGGGCAGGATGAGGTTGGTGGACATGAACGGTGGCCCTTTTCCATGGGAAACTAAACCCACCTGGCCATGTTCCTGGTGTCAGATTGTGGGAGACATTTGGCACTCCAAAAGCAGCCCGAGTTCCAAAATGTGGCACCTTGCATGTGGGAAAAATCTTGAATGCCACGACATTTTTGCAGGCCGAAGCCGATAGGGCAGGATTGGGCAGGATGAGGGTGGTGGACACAAACAGTGGCCCTTTTCCATGGGAAACTAAACTCACCTGGCCATGTTCCTGGTGTCAGATTGTGGGAGACATTTGGCACTCCAAATGCAGCCAGAGGTCCAAAATGTGGCATCTTGCATCTGGGAGAAATCTTGAATGCCACGGCATTTTTGCAGGCAGAAGCCGATAGGGCAGGATTGGGCAGAATGAGGGTGGTGGACACAAACGGTGGCCCTTTTCCATGGGAAACTAAACTCACCTGCCCATGTCCTGGTGTCAGATTGTGGGAGACATTTCGCACTCCAAAAGCAGCCACAGTTCCAAAATGTGGCATCTTGCATGTGGGAGAAATCTTGAATGCCACGGCATTTTTGCAGGCAGAAGCCGATAGGGCAGGATTGGGCAGGATGAGGGTGGTGAACATGAACGTTGGCCGTTTTCCATGGGAAACTAAACTCACCTGGCCATGTTCCTGGTGTCAGATTGTGGGAGACATTTGGCACTCCAAAAGCAGCCAGAGTTCCAAAATGTGGCATCTTGCATCTGGGAGAAATCTTGAATGCCACGGCATTTTTGCAGGCAGAAGCCGAGGAGGCTGGATGAGGGTGGTGGACACAAACGGTGGCCCTTTTCCAAGGGAAACTAAACTCACCTGGCCATGTTCCTGGTGTCAGATTGTGGGAGACATTTGGCACTCCAAAAGCAGCCTGAGTTCCAAAATGTGGCATCTTGCATCTGGGAGAAATCTTGAATGCCACGGCATTTTTGCAGGCAGAAGCCGAGGTGGCTGGATGAGGGTGGTGGACAGAAACGGTGGCCCTTTTCCATGGGAAACTAAACTCACCTGGCCATGTTCCTGGTGTCAAATTGTGGGAGACATTTGGCACTCCAAAAGCAGCCGGAGTTCCTAAATGTGGCATCTTGCATGTGGGAGAAATCTTGAATGCCACTGCATTTTTGCAGGCCGAAGCCGATAGGGCAGGACTGGGCAGGATGAGGGTGGTGGACACAAACAGTGGCCCTTTTCCATGGGAAACTAAACTCACCTGCCCATGTTCCTGATGTTAGAATGTGGGAGACATTTGGCACTCCAAAAGCAGCCTGAGTTCCAAAATGTGGCATCTTGCATCTGGGAGAAATCTTGAATGCCACGGCATTTTTGCAGGCCGAAGCCGAGGTGGCTGGATGAGGATGGTGGACATGAACGGTGGCCCTTTTCCATGGGAAACTAAACTCACCTGGCCATGTTCCTGGTGTCAGATTGTGGGAGACATTTGGCACTCCAAAAGCGGCCCGAGTTCCAAAATGTGGCATCTTGCATCTGGGAGAAATCTTGAATGCCACGGCATTTTTGCAGGCAGAAGCCGAGGTGGCCGGATGGGGATGGTGTACATGAACGGTGGCCCTTTTCCATGGGAAACTAAACTCACCTGGCCATGTTCCTGGTGTCGGATTGTGGGAGACATTTGGCACTCCAAAAGCAGCCAGAGTTCCAAAATGTGGCATCTTGCATCTGGGAGAAATCTTGAATGCCACGGCATTTTTGCAGGCCGAAGCCGAGGTGGCTGGATGAGGGCGGTGGACACGAACAGTGGCCCTTTTCCATGCGTAACTAAACTCACCTGGCCATGTTCCTGGTGTCAGATTGTGGGAGACATTTGGCACTCCAAAAGCAGCCTGAGTTCCAAAATGTGGCATCTTGCATCTGGGAGAAATCTTGAATGCCACGGCATTTTTCCAGGCCGAAGCCGATAGGGCAGGATTGGGCAAGATGAGGGTGGTGGACATGAACGGTGGCCCTTTTCCAGGGGAAACTAAACTCACCTGCCCATGTTCCTGATGTCAGAATGCGGGAGACATTTGGCACTCCAAAAGCAGCCTGAGTTCCAAAATGTGGCATCTTGCATCTGGGAGAAATCTTGAATGCCACGGCATTTTTGCAGGCTGAAGCCGATAGGGCAGGATTGGGCAGGATGAGGTTGGTGGACATGAACGGTGGCCCTTTTCCATGGGAAACTAAACTCACCTGGCCATGTTCCTGGTGTCAGATTGTGGGAGACATTTGGCACTCCAAAAGCAGCCCGAGTTCCAAAATGTGGCATCTTGCATGTGGGAGAAATCTTGAATGCCACGACATTTTTGCAGGCCGAAGCCGAGGTGGCTGGATGAGGGCGGTGGACATGAACAGTGGCCCTTTTCCATGGGAAACTAAACTCACCTGGCCATGTTCCTGGTGTCGGATTGTGGGAGACATTTGGCACTCCAAAAGCAGCCCGAGTTCCAAAATGTGGCATCTTGCATCTGGGAGAAATTTTGAATGCCACGGCATTTTTGCAGGCCGAAGCCGAGGAGGCTGGATGAGGGCGGTGGACACGAACAGTGGCCCTTTTCCATGGGAAACTAAACTCACCTGGCCATGTTCCTGGTGTCAGATTGTGGGAGACATTTGGCACTCCAAATGCAGCCCGAGGTCCAAAATGTGGCATCTTTCATCTGGGAGAAATCTTGAATGCCACGGCATTTTTGCAGGCAGAAGCCGATAGGGCAGGATTGGGCAGGATGAGGGTGGTGGACACAAACAGTGGCCCTTTTCCATGGGAAACTAAACTCACCTGGCCATGTTCCTGGTGTCAGATTGTGGGAGACATTTGGCACTCCAAAAGCAGCCAGAGGTCCAAAATGTGGCATCTTGCATCTGGGAGAAATCTTGAATGCCACGGCATTTTTGCAGGCCGAAGCCGAGGAGGCTGGATGAGGGTGGTGGACACAAACGGTGGCCCTTTTCCATGGGAAACTAAACTCACCTGGCCATGTTCCTGGTGTCAGATTGTGGGAGACATTTGGCACTCCAAAAGCAGCCCGAGTTCCAAAATGTGGCATCTTGCATGTGGGAGAAATCTTGAATGCCACGGCATTTTTGCAGGCCGAAGTCGAGGTGGCTGGATGAGGGTGGTGGACAGAAACGGTGGCCCTTTTCCATGGGAAACTAAACTCACCTGGCCATGTTCCTGGTGTCAGATTGTGGGAGACATTTCGCACTCCAAAAGCAGCCGGAGTTCCTAAATGTGGCATCTTGCATGTGGGAGAAATCTTGAATGCCACTGCATTTTTGCAGGCCGAAGCCGATAGGGCAGGACTGGGCAGGATGAGGGTGGTGGACACAAACAGTGGCCCTTTTCCATGGGAAACTAAACTCACCTGCCCATGTTCCTGATGTCAGAATGTGGGAGACATTTGGCACTCCAAAAGCAGCCTGAGTTCCAAAATGTGGCATCTTGCATCTGGGAGAAATCTTGAATGCCACGGCATTTTTGCAGGCCGAAGCCGAGGTGGCTGGATGAGGATGGTGGACATGAACGGTGGCCCTTTTCCATGGGAAACTAAACTCACCTGGCCATGTTCCTGGTGTCAGATTGTGGGAGACATTTGGCACTCCAAAAGCGGCCTGAGTTCCAAAATGTGGCATCTTGCATGTGGGAGAAATCTTGAATGCCACGGCATTTTTGCAGGCAGAAGCCGAGGTGGCCGGATGGGGATGGTGTACATGAATGGTGGCCCTTTTCCATGGGAAACTAAACTCACCTGGCCATGTTCCTGGTGTCGGATTGTGGGAGACATTTGGCACTCCAAAAGCAGCCAGAGTTCCAAAATGTGGCATCTTGCATCTGGGAGAAATCTTGAATGCCACGGCATTTTTGCAGGCCGAAGCCGAGGTGGCTGGATGAGGGCGGTGGACACGAACGTTGGCCGTTTTCCATGGGAAACTAAACTCACCTGGCCATGTTCCTGGTGTCAGATTGTGGGAGACATTTGGCACTCCAAAAGCAGCCTGAGTTCCAAAATGTGGCATCTTGCATCTGGGAGAAATCTTGAATGCCACGGCATTTTTGCAGGCTGAAGCCGATAGGGCAGGATTGGGCAGGATGAGGTTGGTGGACATGAACGGTGGCCCTTTTCCATGGGAAACTAAACCCACGTGGCCATGTTCCTGGTGTCAGATTGTGGGAGACATTTGGCACTCCAAAAGCAGCCCGAGTTCCAAAATGTGGCATCTTGCATCTGGGAGAAATCTTGAATGCCACGACATTTTTGCAGGCCGAAGCCGAGGTGGCTGGATGAGGGCGGTGGACACGAACGGTGGCCCTTTTCCATGGGAAACTAAACTCACCTGGCCATGTTCCTGGTGTCAGATTGTGGGAGACATTTGGCACTCCAAAAGCAGCCCGAGTTCCAAAATGTGGCATCTTGCATCTGGGAGAAATTTTGAATGCCACGGCATTTTTGCAGGCCGAAGCCGAGGAGGCTGGATGAGGGCGGTGGACACGAACAGTGGCCCTTTTCCATGGGAAACTAAACTCACCTGGCCATGTTCCTGGTGTCAGATTGTGGGAGACATTTGGCACTCCAAAAGCAGCCCGAGTTCCAAAATGTGGCATCTTGCATGTGGGAGAAATCTTGAATGCCACGGCATTTTTGCAGGCAGAAGCCGATAGGGCAGGATTGGGCAGGATGAGGGTGTGGACACAAACAGTGGCCCTTTTCCATGGGAAACTAAACTCACCTGGCCATGTTCCTGGTGTCAGATTGTGGGAGACATTTGGCACTTCAAAAGCAGCCAGAGGTCCAAAATGTGGCATCTTGCATCTGGGAGAAATCTTGAATGCCACGGCATTTTTGCAGGCAGAAGCTGATAGGGGCAGGATTGGGCAGAATGAGGGTGGTGGACACGAACGGTGGCCCTTTTCCATGGGAAACTAAACTCACCTGGCCATGTTCCTGGTGTCAGATTGTGGGAGACATTTGGCACTCCAAAAGCAGCCCGAGTTCCAAAATGTGGCATCTTGCATCTGGGAGAAATCTTGAATGCCACGGCATTTTTGCAGGCAGAAGCCGATAGGGCAGGATTGGGCAGAATGAGGGTGGTGGACACAAACGGTGGCCCTTTTCCATGGGAAACTAAACTCACCTGCCCATGTCCTGGTGTCAGATTGTGGGAGACATTTCGCACTCCAAAAGCAGCCACAGTTCCAAAATGTGGCATCTTGCATGTGGGAGAAATCTTGAATGCCACGGCATTTTTGCAGGCAGAAGCCGATAGGGCAGGATTGGGCAGGATGACGGTGGTGAACATGAACGTTGGCCGTTTTCCATGGGAAACTAAACTCACCTGGCCATGTTCCTGTGTCAGATTGTGGGAGACATTTGGCACTCCAAAAGCAGCCAGAGTTCCAAAATGTGGCATCTTGCATGTGGGAAAAATCTTGAATGCCACGGCATTTTTGCAGGCCGAAGCCGAGGTGGCTGGATGAGGGCGGGTGGACACGAACAATGGCCCTTTTCCATGGGAAACTAAACTCACCTGGCCATGTTCCTGTGTCAGATTGTGGGAGACATTTGGCACTCCAAAAGCAGCCCGAGTTCCTAATTGTGGCATCTTGCATGTGGGAGAAATCTTGAATGCCACTGCATTTTTGCAGGCCGAAGCCGATAGGGCAGGATTGGGCAGGATGAGGGTGGTGGACACAAACAGTGGCCCTTTTCCATGGGAAACTAAACTCACCTGCCCATGTTCCTGATGTCAGAATGTGTGAGACATTTGGCACTCCAAAAGCAGCCTGAGTTCCAAAATGTGGCATCTTGCATCTGGGAGAAATCTTGAATGCCACGGCATTTTTACAGGCCGAAGCCGAGGTGGCTGGATGAGGATGGTGGACATGAACGGTGGCCCTTTTCCATGGGAAACTAAACTCACCTGGCCATGTTCCTGGTTTCAGATTGTGGGAGACATTTGGCACTCCAAAAGCAGCCCGAGTTCCAAAATGTGGCATCTTGCATCTGGGAGAAATCTTGAATGCCACGGCATTTTTGCAGGCAGAAGCCGAGGTGGCCGGATGGGGGATGGTGTACATGAACGGTGGCCCTTTTCCATGGGAAACTAAACTCACCTGGCCATGTTCCTGGTGTCGGATTGTGGGAGACATTTGGCACTCCAAAAGCAGCCAGAGTTCCAAAATGTGGCATCTTGCATCTGGGAGAAATCTTGAATGCCACGGCATTTTTGCAGGCCGAAGCCGAGGTGGCTGGATGAGGGCGGTGGACACGAACGTTGGCCGTTTTCCATGGGAAACTAAACTCACCTGGCCATGTTCCTGGTGTCAGATTGTGGGAGACATTTGGCACTCCAAAGCAGCCTGAGTTCCAAAATGTGGCATCTTGCATCTGGGAGAAATCTTGAATGCCACGGCATTTTTCCAGGCGAAGCCGATAGGGCAGGATTGGGCAAGATGAGGGTGGTGGACATGAACGGTGGCCATTTTCCATGGGAAACTTAACTCACCTGCCCATGTTCCTGATGTCAGAATGCGGGAGACATTTGGCACTCCAAAAGCAGCCTGAGTTCCAAAATGTGGCATCTTGCATCTGGGAGAAATCTTGAATGCCACGGCATTTTTGCAGGCTGAAGCCGATAGGGCAGGATTGGGCAGGATGAGGTTGGTGGACATGAACGGTGGCCCTTTTCCATGGGAAACTAAACCCACGTGGCCATGTTCCTGGGTGTCAGATTGTGGGAGACATTTGGCACTCCAAAAGCAGCCCGAGTTCCAAAATGTGGCATCTTGCATCTGGGAGAAATCTTGAATGCCACGACATTTTTGCAGGCCGAAGCCGAGGTGGCTGGATGAGGGCGTGTGGACACGAACAGTGGCCCTTTTCCATGGGAAACTAAACTCACCTGGCCATGTTCCTGGTGTCAGATTGTGGGAGACATTTGGCACTCCAAAAGCAGCCCGAGTTCCAAAATGTGGCATCTTGCATCTGGGAGAAATTTTGAATGCCACGGCATTTTTGCAGGCCGAAGCCGAGGAGGCTGGATGAGGGCGGTGGACACGAACAGTGGCCCTTTTCCATGGGAAACTAAACTCACCTGGCCATGTTCCTGGTGTCAGATTGTGGGAGACATTTGGCACTCCAAAAGCAGCCCGAGTTCCAAAATGTGGCATCTTGCATGTGGGAGAAATCTTGAATGCCACGGCATTTTTGCAGGCAGAAGCCGATAGGGCAGGATTGGGCAGGATGAGGGTGGTGGACACAAACAGTGGCCCTTTTCCATGGGAAACTAAACTCACCTGGCCATGTTCCTGGTGTCAGATTGTGGGAGACATTTGGCACTCCAAAAGCAGCCAGAGGTCCAAAATGTGGCATCTTGCATCTGGGAGAAATCTTGAATGCCACGGCATTTTTGCAGGCAGAAGCTGATAGGGCAGGATTGGGCAGAATGAGGGTGGTGGACACGAACGGTGGCCCTTTTCCATGGGAAACTAAACTCACCTGGCCATGTTCCTGGTGTCAGATTGTGGGAGACATTTCGCACTCCAAAAGCAGCCAGAGTTCCAAAATGTGGCATCTTGCATGTGGGAAAAATCTTGAATGCCACTGCATTTTTGCAGGCAGAAGCCGATAGGTCAGGATTGGGCAGGATGAGGGTGGTGAACATGAACGTTGGCCGTTTTCCATGGGAAACTAAACTCACCTGGCCATGTTCCTGGTGTCAGATTGTGGGAGACATTTGGCACTCCAAAAGCAGCCAGAGTTCCAAAATGTGGCATCTTGCATCTGGGAGAAATCTTGAATGCCACGGCATTTTTGCAGGCAGAAGCCGAGGAGGCTGGATGAGGGTGGTGGACACAAACAGTGGCCCTTTTCCAAGGGAAACTAAACTCACCTGGCCATGTTCCTGGTGTCAGATTGTGGGAGACATTTGGCACTCCAAAAGCAGCCCGAGTTCCAAAATGTGGCATGTTGCATGTGGGAGAAATCTTGAATGCCACGGCATTTTTGCAGGCCGAAGTCGAGGTGGCTGGATGAGGGTGGTGGACACAAACGGTGGCCCTTTTCCATAGGAAACTAAACTCACCTGGCCATGTTCCTGGTGTCAGATTGTGGGAGACATTTGGCACTCCAAAAGCAGCCCGAGTTCCAAAATGTGGCATCTTGAATCTGGGAGAAATCTTGAATGCCACGGCATTTTTGCAGGCAGAAGCCGATAGGGCAGGATTGGGCAGGATGAGGGTGGTGGACACAAACAGTGGCCCTTTTCCATGGGAAACTAAACTCACCTGGCCATGTTCCTGGTGTCAGATTGTGGGAGACATTTGGCACTCCAAATGCAGCCAGAGGTCCAAAATGTGGCATCTTGCATCTGGGAGAAATCTTGAATGCCACGGCATTTTTGCAGGCAGAAGCCGATAGGGCAGGATTGGGCAGAATGAGGGTGGTGGACACAAACGGTGGCCCTTTTCCATGGGAAACTAAACTCACCTGCCCATGTCCTGGTGTCAGATTGTGGGAGACATTTCGCACTCCAAAAGCAGCCACAGTTCCAAAATGTGGCATCTTGCATGTGGGGAGGAAATCTTGAATGCCACGGCATTTTTGCAGGCAGAAGCCGATAGGGCAGGATTGGGCAGGATGACGGTGGTGAACATGAACGTTGGCCGTTTTCCATGGGAAAACTAAACTCACCTGGCCATGTTCCTGGTGTCAGATTGTGGGAGACATTTGGCACTCCAAAAGCAGCCAGAGTTCCAAATGTGGCATCTTGCATGTGGGAAAAATCTTGAATGCCACGACATTTTTGCAGGCCGAAGCCGAGGTGGCTGGATGAGGGCGGTGACACGAACAATGGCCCTTTTCCATGGGAAACTAAACTCACCTGGCCATGTTCCTGGTGTCAGATTGTGGGAGGACATTTGGCACTCCAAAAAGCAGCCCGAGTTCCTAATTGTGGCATCTTGCATGTGGGAGAAATCTTGAATGCCACTGCATTTTTGCAGGCCGAAGCCGATAGGGCAGGATTGGGCAGGATGAGGGTGGTGGACACAAACAGTGGCCCTTTTCCATGGGAAACTAAACTCACCTGCCCATGTTCCTGATGTCAGAATGTGGGAGACATTTGGCACTCCAAAAGCAGCCTGAGTTCCAAAATGTGGCATCTTGCATCTGGGAGAAATCTTGAATGCCACGGCATTTTTGCAGGCCGAAGCCGAGGTGGCTGGATGAGGATGGGTGGACACGAACGGTGGCCCTTTTCCATGGGAAACTAAACTCACCTGGCCATGTTCTAGGTGTCAGATTGTGGGAGACATTTGGCACTCCAAAAGCAGCCCGAGTTCCAAAATGTGGCATCTTGCATCTGGGAGAAATCTTGAATGCCACGGCATTTTTGCAGGCAGAAAGCCAAGGTGGCCGGATGGGGGATGGTGTACATGAACGGTGGCCCTTTTCCATGGGAAACTAAACTCACCTGGCCATGTTCCTGGTGTCGGATTGTGGGAGACATTTGGCACTCCAAAAGCAGCCAGAGTTCCAAAATGTGGCATCTTGCATCTGGGAGAAATCTTGAATGCCACGGCATTTTTGCAGGCCGAAGCCGAGGTGACTGGATGAGGGCGGTGGACACGAACAGTGGCCCTTTTCCATGCGTAACTAAACTCACCTGGCCATGTTCCTGGTGTCAGATTGTGGGAGACATTTGGCACTCCAAAAGCAGCCTGAGTTCCAAAATGTGGCATCTTGCATCTGGGAGAAATCTTGAATGCCACGGCATTTTTGCAGGCTGAAGCCGATAGGGCAGGATTGGGCAGGATGAGGTTGGTGGACATGAACGGTGGCCCTTTTCCATGGGAAACTAAACCCACGTGGCCATGTTCCTGGTGTCAGATTGTGGGAGACATTTGGCACTCCAAAAGCAGCCCGAGTTCCAAAATGTGGCATCTTGCATCTGGGAGAAATCTTGAATGCCACTACATTTTTGCAGGCCGAAGCCGAGGTGGCTGGATGAGGGCGGTGTACACGAACAGTGGCCCTTTTCCATGGGAAACTAAACTCACCTGGCCATGTTCCTGGTGTCAGATTGTGGGAGACATTTGGCACTCCAAAAGCAGCCTGAGTTCCAAAATGTGGCATCTTGCATCTGGGAGAAATTTTGAATGCCACGGCATTTTTGCAGGCCGAAGCCGAGGAGGCTGGATGAGGGCGGTGGACACGAACAGTGGCCCTTTTCCATGGGAAACTAAACTCACCTGCCCATGTTCCTGGTGTCAGATTGTGGGAGACATTTGGCACTCCAAAAGCAGCCCGAGTTCCAAAATGTGGCATCTTGCATCTGGGAGAAATCTTGAATGCCACGGCATTTTTGCAGGCAGAAGCCGATAGGGCAGGATTGGGCAGGATGAGGGTGGTGGACACAAACAGTGGCCCTTTTCCATGGGAAACTAAACTCACCTGGCCATGTTCCGGGTGTCAGATTGTGGGAGACATTTGGCACTCCAAAAGCAGCCAGAGGTCCAAAATGTGGCATCTTGCATCTGGGAGAAATCTTGAATGCCACGGCATTTTTGCAGGCAGAAGCTGATAGGGCAGGATTGGGCAGAATGAGGGTGGTGGACACGAACGGTGGCCCTTTTCCATGGGAAACTAAACTCACGCTGGCCATGTTCCTGGTGTCAGATTGTGGGAGACATTTCGCACTCCAAAAGCAGCCAGAGTTCCAAAATGTGGCATCTTGCATCTGGGAGAAATCTTGAATGCCACGGCATTTTTGCAGGCAGAAGCCGAGGAGGCTGGATGAGGGTGGTGGACACAAACGGTGGCCTTTTTTCCAAGGGAAACTAAACTCACCTGGCCATGTTCCTGGTGTCAGATTGTGGGAGACATTTGGCACTCCAAAAGCAGCCCGAGTTCCAAAATGTGGCATCTTGCATCTGGGAGAAATCTTGAATGCCACGGCATTTTTGCAGGCCGAAGCCGAGGTGGCTGGATGAGGATGGTGGACATGAACGGTGGCCCTTTTCCATGGGAAACTAAACTCACCTGGCCATGTTCCTGGTGTCAGATTGTGGGAGACATTTCGCACTCCAAAAGCAGGCCCGAGTTCCAAAATGTGGCATCTTGCATCTGGAGAAATCTTGAATGACACGGCATTTTTGCAGGCCGATGCTGATAGGGCAGGATTGGGCAGGATGAGGGTGGTGGACATAAACGGTGGCCCTTTTCTATGGGAAACTAAACTCACCTGGCCATGTTCCTGGTGTCAGATTGTGGGAGACATTTGGCACTCCAAAAGCAGCCCAAGTTCCAAAACGTGGCATCTTGCATCTGGGAGAAATTTTGAATGCCACGGCATTTTTGCAGGCCGAAGCCGAGGAGGCTGGATGAGGGCGGTGGACACGAAACAGTGGCCCTTTTCCATGGGAAACTAAACTCACCTGGCCATGTTCCTGGTGTCAGATTGTGGGAGACATTTGGCACTCCAAAAGCAGCCCGAGTTCCAAAATGTGGCATCTTGCATGTGGGAGAAATCTTGAATGCCACGGCATTTTTGCAGGCAGAAGCCGATAGGCAGGATTGGGCAGGATGAGGGTGGTGGACACAAACAGTGGCCCTTTTCCATGGGAAACTAAACTCACCTGGCCATGTTCCTGGTGTCAGATTGTGGGAGACATTTGGCACTCCAAAAGCAGCCAGAGGTCCAAAATGTGGCATCTTGCATCTGGGAGAAATCTTGAATGCCACGGCATTTTTGCAGGCAGAAGCTGATAGGGCAGGATTGGGCAGAATGAGGGTGGTGGACACGAACGGTGGCCCTTTTCCATGGGAAACTAAACTCACCTGGCCATGTTCCTGGTGTCAGATTGTGGGAGACCATTTCGCACTTCCAAAAGCAGCCAGAGTTCCAAAATGTGGCATCTTGCATGTGGGAAAAATCTTGAATGCCACTGCATTTTTGCAGGCAGAAGCCGATAGGTCAGGATTGGGCAGGATGAGGGTGGTGAACATGAACGTTGGCCGTTTTCCATGGGAAACTAAACTCACCTGGCCATGTTCCTGGTGTCAGATTGTGGGAGACATTTGGCACTCCAAAAGCAGCCAGAGTTCCAAAATGTGGCATCTTGCATCTGGGAGAAATCTTGAATGCCACGGCATTTTTGCAGGGCAGAAGCCGAGGAGGCTGGATGAGGGTGGTGGACACAAACAGTGGCCCTTTTCCAAGGGAAACTAAACTCACCTGGCCATGTTCCTGGTGTCAGATTGTGGGAGACATTTGGCACTCCAAAAGCAGCCCGAGTTCCAAAATGTGGCATGTTGCATGTGGGAGAAATCTTGAATGCCACGGCATTTTTGCAGGCCGAAGTCGAGGTGGCTGGATGAGGGTGGTGGACACAAACGGTGGCCCTTTTCCATAGGAAACTAAACTCACCTGGCCATGTTCCTGGTGTCAGATTGTGGGAGACATTTGGCACTCCAAAAGCAGCCCAAGTTCCAAAATGTGGCATCTTGAATCTGGGAGAAATCTTGAATGCCACGGCATTTTTGCAGGCAGAAGCCGATAGGGCAGGATTGGGCAGGATGAGGGTGGTGGACACAAACAGTGGCCCTTTTCCATGGGAAACTAAACTCACCTGGCCATGTTCCTGGTGTCAGATTGTGGGAGACATTTGGCACTCCAAATGCAGCCAGAGGTCCAAAATGTGGCATCTTGCATGTGGGAGAAATCTTGAATGCCACGGCATTTTTGCAGGGCAGAAGCCGGATAGGGCAGGATTGGGCAGAATGAGGGTGGTGGACACAAACGGTGGCCCTTTTCCATGGGAAACTAAACTCACCTGCCCATGTCCTGGTGTCAGATTGTGGGAGACATTTCGCACTCCAAAAGCAGCCACAGTTCCAAAATGTGGCATCTTGCATGTGGGAGAAATCTTGAATGCCACGGCATTTTTGCAGGCAGAAGCCGATAGGGCAGGATTGGGCAGGATGACGGTGGTGAACATGAACGTTGGCCGTTTTCCATGGGAAACTAAACTCACCTGGCCATGTTCCTGGGTGTCAGATTGTGGGAGACATTTGGCACTCCAAAAGCAGCCAGAGTTCCAAAATGTGGCATCTTGCATGTGGGAAAAATCTTGAATGCCACGACATTTTTGCAGGCCGAAGCCGAGGTGGCTGGATGAGGGCGGTGGACACGAACAATGGCCTTTTCCATGGGAAACTAAACTCACCTGGCCATGTTCCTGGTGTCAGATTGTGGGAGACATTTGGCACTCCAAAAGCAGCCCGAGTTCCTAATTGTGGCATCTTGCATGTGGGAGAAATCTTGAATGCCACTGCATTTTTGCAGGCCGAAGCCGATAGGGCAGGATTGGGCAGGATGAGGGTGGTGGACACAAACAGTGGCCCTTTTCCATGGGAAACTAAACTCACCTGCCCATGTTCCTGATGTCAGAATGTGGGAGACATTTGGCACTCCAAAAGCAGCCTGAGTTCCAAAATGTGGCATCTTGCATCTGGAGAAATCTTGAATGCCACGGCATTTTTGCAGGCCGAAGCCGAGGTGGCTGGATGAGGATGGTGGACACGAACGGTGGCCTTTTTCCATGGGAAACTAAACTCACCTGGCCATGTTCCTGGTGTCAGATTGTGGGAGACATTTGGCACTCCAAAAGCAGCCCGAGTTCCAAAATGTGGCATCTTGCATCTGGGAGAAATCTTGAATGCCACGGCATTTTTGCAGGCAGAAGCCGAGGTGGCCGGATGGGGATGGTGTACATGAACGGTGGCCCTTTTCCATGGGAAACTAAACTCACCTGGCCATGTTCCTGGTGTCGGATTGTGGGGAGACATTTGGCACTCCAAAAGCAGCCAGAGTTCCAAAATGTGGCATCTTGCATGTGGGAGAAATCTTGAATGCCACGGCATTTTTGCAGGCCGAAGCCGAGGTGACTGGATGAGGGCGGTGGACACGAACAGTGGCCCTTTTCCATGCGTAACTAAACTCACCTGGCCATGTTCCTGGTGTCAGATTGTGGGAGACATTTGGCACTCCAAAAGCAGCCTGAGTTCCAAAATGTGGCATCTTGCATCTGGGAGAAATCTTGAATGCCACGGCATTTTTGCAGGCTGAAGCCGATAGGGCAGGATTGGGCAGGATGAGGTTGGTGGACATGAACGGTGGCCCTTTTCCATGGGAAACTAAACCCACGTGGCCATGTTCCTGGTGTCAGATTGTGGGAGACATTTGGCACTCCAAAAGCAGCCCGAGTTCCAAAATGTGGCATCTTGCATCTGGGAGAAATCTTGAATGCCACTACATTTTTGCAGGCCGAAGCCGAGGTGGCTGGATGAGGGCGGTGTACACGAACAGTGGCCCTTTTCCATGGGAAACTAAACTCACCTGGCCATGTTCCTGGTGTCAGATTGTGGGAGACCATTTGGCACTCCAAAAGCAGCCCGAGTTCCAAAATGTGGCATCTTGCATCTGGGAGAAATTTTGAATGCCACGGCATTTTTGCAGGCCGAAGCCGAGGAGGCTGGATGAGGGCGGTGGACACGAACAGTGGCCCTTTTCCATGGGAAACTAAACTCACCTGCCCATGTTCCTGGTGTCAGATTGTGGGAGACATTTGGCACTCCAAATAGCAGCCCGAGTTCCAAAATGTGGCATCTTGCATCTGGGAGAAATCTTGAATGCCACGGCATTTTTGCAGGCAGAAGCCGATAGGGCAGGATTGGGAAGGATGAGGGTGGTGGACACAAACAGTGGCCCTTTTCCATGGGGAAACTAAACTCACCTGGCCATGTTCCTGGTGTCAGATTGTGGGAGACATTTGGCACTCCAAAAGCAGCCAGAGGTCCAAAATGTGGCATCTTGCATCTGGGAGAAATCTTGAATGCCACGGCATTTTTGCAGGCAGAAGCTGATAGGGCAGGATTGGGCAGAATGAGGGTGGTGGACACGAACGGTGGCCCTTTTCCATGGGAAACTAAACTCACCTGGCCATGTTCCTGGTGTCAGATTGTGGGAGACATTTCGCACTCCAAAAGCAGCCAGAGTTCCAAAATGTGGCATCTTGCATCTGGGAGAAATCTTGAATGCCACGGCATTTTTGCAGGCAGAAGCCGAGGAGGCTGGATGAGGGTGGTGGGACACAAACGGTGGCCCTTTTCCAAGGGAAACTAAACTCACCTGGCCATGTTCCTGGTGTCAGATTGTGGGAGACATTTGGCACTCCAAAAGCAGCCCGAGTTCCAAAATGTGGCATCTTGCATCTGGGAGAAATCTTGAATGCCACGGCATTTTTGCAGGCCGAAGCCGAGGTGGCTGGATGAGGATGGTGGACATGAACGGTGGCCCTTTTCCATGGGAAACTAAACTCACCTGGCCATGTTCCTGGTGTCAGATTGTGGGAGACATTTCGCACTCCAAAAGCAGCCCGAGTTCCAAAATGTGGCATCTTGCATCTGGGAGAAATCTTGAATGACACGGCATTTTTTGCAGGCCGATGCTGATAGGGCAGGATTGGGCAGGGATGAGGGTGGTGGACATAAACGGTGGCCCTTTTCTATGGGGAAACTAAAACTCACCTGGCCATGTTCCTGGTGTCAGATTGTGGTAGACATTTGGCACTCCAAAAGCAGCCCAGAGTTCCAAAACGTAGCATCTTGCATCTGGGAGAAATCTTGAATGCCACGGCATCTTTGCAGGCCGAAGCCGATAGGGCAGGATTGGGCAGGATGAGGGTGGTGAACATGAACGTTGGCCGTTTTCCCATGGGAAACTAAACTCACCTGGCCATGTTCCTGGTGTCAGATTGTGGGGAGACATTTGGGCACTCCAAAAGCAGCCAGAGTTCCAAAATGTGGCATCTTGCATCTGGGAGAAATCTTGAATGCCACGGCATTTTTGCAGGCAGAAGCCGATAGGGCAGGATTGGGCATAATAAGGGTGGTGGACACAAACGGTGGCCCTTTTCCATGGGAAACTAAACTCACCTGCCCATGTTCCTGGTGTCAGATTGTGGGAGACATTTTGCACTCCAAAAAGCAGCCCGAGTTCCAAAATGTGGCATCTTGCATCTGGGAGAAATCTTGAATTCCACGGCATTTTTGCAGGCAGAAGCCGATAGGGCAGGATTGGGCAGGATGAGGGTGGTGAACATGAACGGTGGCCCTTTTCCATGGGAAACTAAACTCACCTGGCCATGTTCCTGGTGTCAGATTGTGGGAGACATTTCGCACTCCAAAAGCAGCCAGAGTTCCAAAATGTGGCATCTTGCATCTGGGAGAAATCTTGAATGCCACGGCATTTTTGCAGGCCGAAGCCGAGGAGGCTGGATGAGGGTGGTTGACATGAATGGTGGCCCTTTTCCATGGGAAACTAAACTCACCTGGCCATGTTCCTGGTGTCAGATTGTGGGAGACATTTTGCACTCCAAAAGCAGCCAGAGGTCCAAAATGTGGCATCTTGCATCTGGGAGAAATCTTGAATGCCACGGCATTTTTGCAGGCCGAAGCCGAGGTTGTTGGATGAGGGTGGTGGACACAAACAGTGGCCCTTTTCCATGGGAAACTAAACTCACCTGGCCATGTTCCTGGTGTCAGATTGTGGGAGACATTTGGCACTCCAAAAGCAGCCCGAGTTCCAAAATGTGGCATCTTGCATCTGGGAGAAATCTTGAATGCCACGGCATTTTTGCAGGCAGAAGCCGAGGTGGCCGGATGAGGATGGTGTACATGAACGGTGGCCCTTTTCCATGGGAAACTAAACTCACCTGGCCATGTTTCTGGTGTCGGATTGTGGGAGACATTTGGCACTCCAAAAGCAGCCTGAGTTCCAAAATGTGGCATCTTGCATGTGGGCGAAATCTTGAATGCCACGGCATTTTTGCAGGCCTAAGCCGAGGTGGCTTGATGAGGGCGGTGGACACGAACAGTGGCCCCTTTCCATGCGTAACTAAACTCACCTGGCCATGTTCCTGGTGTCAGATTGTGGGAGACATTTGGCACTCCAAAAGCAGCCTGAGTTCCAAAATGTGGCATCTTGCATGTGGGAGAAATCTTGAATGCCATGGCATTTTTCCAGGCCGAAGCCGATAGGGCAGGTTTGGGCAAGATGAGGGTGGTGGACATGAACGGTGGCCATTTTCCATGGGAAACTAAACTCACCTGGCCATGTTCCTGGTGTCAGAATGCGGGAGACATTTGGCACTCCAAAAGCAGCCTGAGTTCCAAAATGTGGCATCTTGCATCTGGGGAGAAATCTTGAATGCCACGGCATTTTTGCAGGCTGAAGCCGATAGGGCAGGATTGGGCAGGCTGAGGTTGGTGGACATGAACGGTGGCCCTTTTCCATGGGAAACTAAACCCACGTGCCATGTTCCTGGTGTCAGATTGTGGGAGACATTTGGCACTCCAAAGCAGCCAGAGTTCCAAAACGTGGCATCTTGCATCTGGGAGAAATCTTGAATGCCACGACATTTTTGCAGGCCGAAGCCGAGGTGGCTGGATGAGGGCGGTGGACACGAACAGTGGCCCTTTTCCATGGGAAACTAAACTCACCTGGCCATGTTCCTGTGTCAGATTGTGGGAGACATTTGGCACTCCAAAAGCAGCCCGAGTTCCAAAATGTGGCATCTTGCATCTGGGGAGAAATCTTGAATGCCACGACATTTTTGCAGGCAGAAGCCGATAGGGCAGGATTGGGCAGGATGAGGGTGGTGGGGACACAAACAGTGGCCCTTTTCCATGGGAAACTAAACTCACCTGGCCATGTTCCTGGTGTCAGATTGTGGGAGACATTTGGCACTCCAAAAGCAGCCAGAGGTCCAAAATGTGGCATCTTGCATCTGGGAGAAAATCTTGAATGCCACGGCATTTTTGCAGGCAGAAGCTGATAGGGCAGGATTGGGCAGAATGAGGGTGGTGGACACGAACGGTGGCCCTTTTCCATGGGAAACTAAACTCACCTGCCCCATGTTCCTGGTGTCAGATTGTGGGAGACATTTGGCACTCCAAAAGCAGCCCGAGTTCCAAAATGTGGCATCTTGCATGTGGGAAAAATCTTGAATGCCACGGCATTTTTGCAGGCAGAAGCCGATAGGGCAGGATTGGGCAGGATGAGGGTGGTGAACATGATCGGTGGCCCTTTTCCAAGGGAAACTAAACTCACCTGGCCATGTTCCTGGTGTCAGATTGTGGGAGACATTTGGCACTCCAAAAGCAGCCAGAGTTCCAAAATGTGGCATCTTGCATCTGGGAGAAATCTTGAATGCCACGGCATTTTTGCAGGCCGAAGACGAGGAGGCTGGGATGAGGGTGGTGGACACAAACGGTGGCCCTTTTCCAAGGGAAACTAAACTCACCTGGCCATGTTCCTGGTGTCAGATTGTGGTAGACATTTGCCACTCCAAAAGCAGCCCGAGTTCCAAAATGTGGCATCTTGCATCTGGGAGAAATCTTGAATGCCACGGCATTTTTGCAGGCCGAAGCCGATAGGGCAGGATTGGGCAGGATGAGGTTGGTGGACATGAACGGTGGCCCTTTTCCATGGGAAACTAAACAACACGTGGCCATGTTCCTGGTGTCAGATTGTGGGAGACATTTGGCACTCCAAAAGCAGCCCGAGTTCCAAAATGTGGCATCTTGCATGTGGGAAAAATCTTGAATGCCACGACATTTTTGCAGGCCGAAGCCGAGGTGGCTGGATGAGGGCGGTGGACCGAACAATGGCCCTTTTCCATGGAAACTAAACTCACCTGGCATGTTCCTGGTGTCAGATTGTGGGAGGACATTTGGCACTCCAAAAGCAGCCCGAGTTCCAAAATGTGGCATCTTGCATCTGGGAGAAATCTTGAATATCACGGCATTTTTGCAGGCCGAAGCCGAGGTGGCTATATGAGGCTGGTGGACACAAACGGTGGCCCTTTTCCATGGGAAACTAAACTCACCTGCCCATGTTCCTGGTGTCAGATTGTGGGAGACATTTGGCACTCCAAAAGCAGCCCGAGTTCCAAAATGTGGCATCTTGCATCTGGGAGAAATCTTGAATGCCACGGCATTTTTGCAGGCAGAAGCCGATAGGGCAGGATTGGGCAGGATGAGGGTGGTGGACACAAACAGTGGCCCTTTTCCATGGGAAACTCAACTCACCTGCCCATGTTCCTGGTGTCAGATTGTGGGAGACATTTGGCACTCCAAAAGCAGCCAGAGGTCCAAAATGTGGCATCTTGCATCTGGGGAGAAATCTTGAATGCCACGGCATTTTTGCAGGCAGAAGCCGATAGGGCAGGTTTGGGCAGATGATGAGGGTGGTGAACATGAACGGTGGCCCTTTTCCATGGGAAACTAAACTCACCTGGCCATGTTCCTGGTGTCAGATTGTGGGAGACATTTCGCACTCCAAAAGCAGCCAGAGTTCCAAAATGTGGCATCTTGCATCTGGGGAGAAATCTTGAATGCCACGGCATTTTTGCAGGCCGAAGCCGAGGAGGCTGGATGAGGGCGGTGGACACAAACGGTGGCCCTTTTCCAAGGGAAACTAAACTCACCGTGCCATGTTCCTGGTGTCAGATTGTGGGGAGACATTTGGCACTCCAAAAGCAGCCCGAGTTCCAAAATGTGGCATCTTGCATCTGGGAGAAATCTGGAATGCCACGGCATTTTTGCAGGCCGAAGCCGAGGTGGCTGGGATGAGGGTGGTGGACACAAACGGTAGCCCTTTTCCATGGGAAACTAAACTCACCTGGCCATGTTCCTGGTGTCAGATTGTGGGAGACATTTGGCACTCCAAAAGCAGCCGGAGTTCCTAAATGTGGCATTCTTGCATGTGGGAGAAATCTTGAATACCACGGCATTTTTGCAGGCCGAAGCCGATAGGGCAGGACTGGGCAGGATGAGGGTGGTGGACATGAACGGTGGCCCTTTTCTATGAGAAACTAAACTCACCTGCCATGTTCCTGATGTCAGAATGTGGGAGACATTTGGCACTCCAAAAGCAGCCTGAGTTCCAAAATGTGGCATCTTGCATCTGGGAGAAATCTTGAATGCCACGGCATTTTTGCAGGCCGAAGCCGAGGTGGCCAGATGAGGATGGTGGACATGAACGGTGGCCCTTTTCCATGGGAAACTAAACTCACCTGGCCATGTTCCTGGTGTCAGATTGTGGGAGACATTTGGCACTCCAAAAGCAGCCCGAGTTCCAAAATGTGGCATCTTGCATCTGGGGAGAAATCTTGAATGCCACGGCATTTTTGCAGGCCGATGCTGATAGGGCACGATTGGGCAGGATGAGGGTGGTGGACACGAACGGTGGCCCTTTTCTATGGGAAACTAAACTCACCTGGCCATGTTCCTGGTGTCAGATTGTGGGAGACATTTGGCACTCCAAAAGAAGCCCAAGTTCCAAAACGTGGCATCTTGTATCTGGGAGAAATCTTGAATGCCACGGCATTTTTGCAGGCAGAATCCGAGGTGGCTGGATCAGGGCGGTGGACACGAACAGTGGCCCTTTTCCATGGGAAACTAAACTCACCTGGCCATGTTCCTGGTGTCAGATTGTGGGAGACATTTGGCACTCCAAAAGCAGCCTGAGTTCCAAAATGTGGCATCTTGCATGTGGGAGAAATCTTGAATGCCACGGCATTTTTGCAGGCCGAAGCCGAGGTGGCTGGGATGAGGGTGGGTGGACACAAAACGGTGGCCTTTTCCATTGGAAACTAAACTCACCTGGCCATGTTCCTGGTGTCAGATTGTGGGAGACATTTGGCACTCCAAAAGCAGCCCGAGTTCCAAAATGTGTCATCTTGCATCTGGGAGAAATCTTGAATGCCACGGCATTTTTGCAGGCAGAAGCCGATAGGGCAGGATTGGGCAGGATGAGGGTGGTGGACACAAACAGTGGCCCTTTTCCATGGGAAACTAAACTCACCTGGCCATGTTCCTGGTGTCAGATTGTGGAGACATTTGGCACTCCAAATGCAGCCAGAGGTCCAAAATGTGGCATCTTGCATATGGGAGAAATCTTGAATGCCACGGCATTTTTGCAGGCAGAAGCCGATAAGGGCAGGATTGGGCAGAATGAGGGTGGTGGACACAAACGGTGGCCCTTTTCCATGGGAAACTAAACTCACCTGCCCATGTCCTGGTGTCAGATTGTGGGAGACATTTCGCACTCCAAAAGCAGCCACAGTTCAAAAATGTGGCATCTTGCATGTGGGGAGAAATCTTGAATGCCACGGCATTTTTTGCAGGCAGAAGCCGATAGGGCAGGATGGGGCAGGATGAGGGTGGTGAACATGAACGTTGGCCGTTTTCCATGGGAAACTAAACTCACCTGGCCATGTTCCTGATGTCAGATTGTGGAGACATTTTGCACTCCAAAAGCAGCCAGAGTTCCAAAATGTGGCATCTTGCATCTGGGAGAAATCTTGAATGCCACGGCATTTTTGCAGGCAGAAGCCGAGGAGGCTGGATGAGGGTGGTGGACACAAACGGTGGCCCTTTTCCAAGGGAAACTAAACTCACCTGGCCATGTTCCTGGTGTCAGATTGTGGGAGACATTTGGCACTTCAAAAGCAGCCCGAGTTCCAAAATGTGGCATCTTGCATGTGGGAGAAATCTTGAATGCCACGGCATTTTTTGCAGGCCGAAGTCGAGGTGGCTGGATGAGGGTGGTGGACACAAACGGTGGCCCTTTTCCATGGGAAACTAAACTCACCTGGCCATGTTCCTGGTGTCAGATTGTGGGAGACATTTGGCACTCCAAAAGCAGCCCGAGTTCCTAAATGTGGCATCTTGCATGTGGGAGAAATCTTGAATGCCACTGCATTTTTTGCAGGCCGAAGCCGATAGGGCAGGACTGGGCAGGATGAGGGTGGTGGACAGAAACGGTGGCCCTTTTCCATGGGAAACTAAACTCACCTGGCCATGTTCCTGGTGTCAGAATGTGGGAGACATTTGGCACTCCAAAAGCAGCCTGAGTTCCCAAAATGTGGCATCTTGCATCTGGGAGAAATCTTGAATGCCACGGCATTTTTTTGCAGGCCGAAGCCGAGGTGGCTGGATGAGGATGGTGGACATGAACGGTGGCCCTTTTCCATGGGAAACTAAACTCACCTGGCCATGTTCCTGGTGTCAGATTGTGGGAGACATTTGGCACTCCAAAAGCAGCCCGAGTTCCAAAATGTGGCATCTTGCATATGGGAGAAATCTTGAATGCCACGGCATTTTTGCAGGCCGATGCTGATAGGGCAGGATTGGGCAGGATGAGGGTGGTGGACACGAACGGTGGCCCTTTTCTATGGGAAACTAAACTCACCTGGCCATGTTCCTGGTGTCAGATTGTGGGAGACATTTGGCACTCCAAAAGCAGCCAGAGGTCCAAAATGTGGCATCTTGCATCTGGGAGAAATCTTGAATGCCACGGCATTTTTGCAGGGCCGAAGCCGATAGGGCAGGATTGGGCAGGATGAGGGTGGTGAACATGAACCTTGGCCGTTTTCCATGGGAAACTAAACTCACCTGGCCATGTTCCTGGTGTCAGATTGTTGGAGACATTTGGCACTCCAAAAGCAGCCAGAGTTCCAAAATGTGGCATCTTGCATCTGGGAGAAATCTTGAATGCCACGGCATTTTTGCAGGCAGAAGCCGATAAGGCAGGATTGGGCAGAATAAGGGTGGTGGACACAAACGGTGGCCCTTTTCCATGGGAAACTAAACTCACCTGCCCATGTTCCTGGTGTCAGATTGTGGGAGACATTTGGCACTCCAAAAGCAGCCCGAGTTCCAAAATGTGGCATCTTGCATCTGGGAGAAATCTTGAATTCCACGGCATTTTTGCAGGCAGAAGCCGATAGGGCAGGATTGGGCAGGATGAGGGTGGTGAACATGAACGGTGGCCCTTTTCCATGGGAAACTAAACTCACCTGGCCATGTTCCTGGTGTCAGATTGTGGGAGACATTTCGCACTCCAAAAGCAGCCAGAGGTCCAAAATGTGGCATCTTGCATCTGGGAGAAATCTTGAATGCCACGGCATTTTTGCAGGGCCGAAGCCGAGGAGGCTGGATGAGGGTGGTTGACATGAATGGTGGCCCTTTCCATGGGAAACTAAACTCACCTGGCCATGTTCCTGGTGTCAGATTGTGGGAGACATTTTTGCACTCCAAAAGCAGCCAGAGGTCCCAAAATGTGGCATCTTGCATCTGGGAGAAATCTTGAATGCCACGGCATTTTTGCAGGGCCGAAGCCGAGGTTGTTGGATGAGGGTGGTGGACACAAACAGTGGCCCTTTTCCATGGGAAACTAAACTCACCTGGCCATGTTCCTGGTGTCAGATTGTGGGAGACATTTGGCACTCCAAAAGCAGCCCGAGTTCCAAAATGTGGCATCTTGCATCTGGGAGAAATCTTGAATGCCACGGCATTTTTGCAGGCAGAAGCCGAGGTGGCCGGATGAGGATGGTGTACATGAACGGTGGCCCTTTTCCATGGGAAACTAAACTCACCTGGCCATGTTTCTGGTGTCGGATTGTGGGAGACATTTGGCACTCCAAAAGCAGCCTGAGTTCCAAAATGTGGCATCTTGCATGTGGGCGAAATCTTGAATGCCACGGCATTTTTGCAGGCCGAAGCCGAGGTGGCTTGATGAGGGGCGGGTGGACACGAACAGTGGCCCTTTTTCCATGCGTAACTAAACTCACCTGGCCATGTTCCTGGTGTCAGATTGTGGGAGACATTTGGCACTCCAAAAGCAGCCTGAGTTCCAAAATGTGGCATCTTGCATGTGGGAGAAATCTTGAATGCCATGGCATTTTTCCAGGCCGAAGCCGATAGGGCAGGTTTGGGCAAGATGAGGTGGTGGACATGAACGGTGGCCATTTTCCATGGGAAACTAAACTCACCTGGCCATGTTCCTGATGTCAGAATGCGGGAGACATTTGGCACTCCAAAAGCAGCCTGAGTTCCAAAATGTGGCATCTTGCATCTGGGAGAAATCTTGAATGCCACGGCATTTTTGCAGGCTGAAGCGATAGGGCAGGATTGGGCAGGCTGAGGTTGGTGGACATGAACGGTGGCCCTTTTCCATGGAAACTAAACCCACGTGCCATGTTCCTGGTGTCAGATTGTGGGAGACATTTGGCACTCCAAAAGCAGCCAGAGTTCCAAAACGTGGCATCTTGCATCTGGGAGAAATCTTGAATGCCACGACATTTTTGCAGGCCGAAGCCGAGGGTGGCTGGATGAGGGCGGTGGACACGAACAGTGGCCCTTTTCCATGGGAAACTAAACCTCACCTGGCCATGTTCCTGGTGTCAGATTGTGGGAGACATTTGGCACTCCAAAAGCAGCCCGAGTTCCAAAATGTGGCATCTTGCATCTGGGAGAAATCTTGAATGCCACGACATTTTTGCAGGCAGAAGCCGATAGGGCAGGATTGGGCAGGATG
>NW_026960728.1:0-51971 GCF_021018805.1 Prinia subflava | reverse complement strand
CTTTTTCACAAGTGAAGTATATTTTGTACCAGTTGGTGTGTTCCTCGTCTGCAGAGACGGATCAAAGGTTTTAGGACTTAAATTGCTTGATTTCATTGGAAGAGCTATTAAGAACATTATGCTTTGCTGTTGCTGTGTTGGTTTTCTAAAGACACAAGCCCTGTTTGTTCCCTGTGTTTTCAGCAAGCAGAGAAGCTCTTGAAGTCACGTACCTGCTTTCTCCACTACTGACGTATATTTTGTACCAGTTGGTGTGTTCCTCGTCTGCAAAGCAAGAGCAAAGGTTTTAGGACTTAAATTGCTTGTTTTCCATGGAAGAGCTATGTAGAACACTATGGTTTTCGGTTGCTGTGTTTGTTTTCTCAAGACACAAGCCCTGTTTGTTCTCTGTGTTTTCAGCAAGCAGAGAAGCTGCTGCAGACACTTTCTTGCTCCTTTTCCACTAGTGAAGTATATTTTGTACCAGTTGGTGTATTCTTCGTCTGCAGAGCAAGAGCAAAGGTTTTAGGATCTAAATTGCTTGTTTTCCATGGAAGAGCTATGTAGAACACTATGCTTTGCTGTTGCTGTGTTGGTTTTCTCAAGACACAAGCCCTGTTGGTTGTCTGTGTTTGCAGCAAGCAGAGAAGCTCTTGAAGACACGTACCTGCTTTCTCCACTACTGACGTATATTTTGTACCAGTTGGTGTGTTCCTCGTCTGCAAAGCAAGAGCAAAGGTTTTAGGACTTAAATTGCTTGTTTTCCATGGAAGAGCTCTGTAGAACACTATGCTTTGCTGTTGCTGTGTTGGTTTTCTCAAGACACAAGCCTTGTTAGTTGTATGTGTTTCCAGCGAGCAGAAAAGCTGCTGCAGACACTTTCTTGCCCCTTTTCCACAAGTGAAGTATATTTTGTACCAGTTGGTGTATTCCTCGTCTGCAGAGCAAGAGCAAAGGTTTTAGGATCTAAATTGCTTGTTTTCCATGGAAGAGCTATGTAGAACACTATGGTTTTCGGTTGCTGTGTTTGTTTTCTCAAGACACAAGCCCTGTTTGTTCTCTGTGTTTTCAGCAAGCAGAGAAGCTGCTGCAGACACTTTCTTGCTCCTTTTCCACTAGTGAAGTATATTTTGTACCAGTTTGTGTATTCCTCGTCTGCAGAGCAAGAGCAAAGGTTTTAGGATCTAAATTGCTTGTTTTCCATGGAAGAGCTATGTAGAACACTATGCTTTGCTGTTGCTGTGTTGGTTTTCTCAAGACACAAACCCTGTTTGTTCCCTGTGTTTTCAGCAAGCAGAAAAGCTGCTGCAGACACTTTCTTGCTCCTTTTCCACTAGTGAAGTATATTTTGTACCAGTTTGTGTATTCCTCGTCTGCAGAGCAAGAGCAAAGGTTTTAGGATCTAAATTGCTTGTTTTCCATGGAAGAGCTCTGTAGAACACTATGCTTTGCTGTTGCTGTGTTGGTTTTCTCAAGACACAAGTCCTGTTGGTTGTCTGTGTTTGCAGCAAGCAGAGAAGCTGCTGCAGACACTTTCTTGCCCCTTTTTCACAAGTGAAGTATATTTTGTACCAGTTGGTGTGTTCCTCGTCTGCAGAGACGGATCAAAGGTTTTAGGACCTAAATTGCTTGATTTCATTGGAAGAGCTATTAAGAACACTATGCTTTGCTGTTGTTGTGTTGGTTTTCTCAAGACACAAGCCCTGTTTGTTCCCTGTGTTTTCAGCAAGCAGAGAAGCTCTTGAAGACACGTACCTGCTTTCTCCACTACTGACGTATATTTTGTACCAGTTGGTGTGTTCCTCGTCTGCAAAGCAAGAGCAAAGGTTTTAGGACTTAAATTGCTTGATTTCCATGGAAGAGCTCTGTAGAACACTATGCTTTGCTGTTACTGTGTTGGTTTTCTCAAGACACAAGTCTTGTTGGTTGTCTGAGTTTCCAGCGAGCAGAAAAGCTGCTGCAGACACTTTCTTGCCCCTTTTCCACAAGTGAAGTATATTTTGTACCAGTTGGTGTATTCCTCTTCTGCAGAGCAAGAGCAAAGGTTTTAGGATCTAAATTGCTTGTTTTCCATGGAAGAGCTATGTAGAACACTATGCTTTGCTGTTGCTGTGTTGGTTTTCTAAAGACACAAGCCCTGTTTGTTCCCTGTGTTTTCAGCAAGCAGAGAAGCTGCTGCAGACACTTTCTTGCCCCTTTTCCACAAGTGAAGTATATTTTGTACCAGTTGGTGTATTCCTCGTCTGCAGAGCAAGAGCAAAGGTGTTAGGACCTAAATTGCTTGATTTCCATGGAAGAGCTCTGTAGAACACTATGCTTTGCTGTTGCTGTGTCGGTTTTCTCAAGAAACAAAACCTGTTTGTTCTCTGTACTTGCAGCGAGCAGAGAAGCTCTTGAAGACACGTACCTGCTTTCTCCACTACTGACGTATATTTTGTACCAGTTGGTGTATTCCTCGTCTGCAGAGCAGGAGCAAAGGTTTTAGGACCTAAATTGCTTGATTTCCTTGGAAGAGATATGTAGAACACTGTGCTTTGCTGTTGCTGTGTTGGTTTTCTCAAGACACAAGCCTTGTTAGTTGTATGTGTTTCCAGCGAGCAGAAAAGCTGCTGCAGACACTTTCTTGTTCCTTTTCCACAAGTGAAGTATATTTTGTACCAGTTGGTGTATTCCTCGTCTGCAGAGCAAGAGCAAAGGTTTTAGGATCTAAATTGCTTGTTTTCCATGGAAGAGCTATGTAGAACACTATGGTTTTCGGTTGCTGTGTTTGTTTTCTCAAGACACAAGTCCTGTTTGTTCTCTGTGTTTTCAGCAAGCAGAGAAGCTGCTGCAGACACTTTCTTGCTCCTTTTCCACTAGTGAAGTATATTTTGTACCAGTTTGTGTATTCTTCGTCTGCAGAGCAAGAGCAAAGGTTTTAGGATCTAAATTGCTTGTTTTCCATGGAAGAGCTATGTAGAACACTATGCTTTGCTGTTGCTGTGTTGGTTTTCTCAAGACACAAGTCCTGTTGGTTGTCTGTGTTTGCAGCAAGCAGAGAAGCTGCTGCAGACACTTTCTTGCCCCTTTTTCACAAGTGAAGTATATTTTGTACCAGTTGGTGTGTTCCTCGTCTGCAGAGCAAGAGCAAAGGTTTTAGGACCTAAATTGCTTGATTTCCATGGAAGAGCTCTGTAGAACACTATGCTTTGCTGTTACTGTGTTGGTTTTCTCAAGACACAAGTCCTGTTGGTTGTCTGAGTTTCCAGCGAGCAGAAAAGCTGCTGCAGACACTTTCTTGCCCCTTTTCCACAAGTGAAGTATATTTTGTACCAGTTGGTGTATTCCTCGTCTGCAGAGCAAGAGCAAAGGTTTTAGGATCTAAATTGCTTGTTTTCCATGGAAGAGCTATGTAGAACACTATGCTTTGCTGTTGCTGTGTTGGTTTTCTCAAGACACAAGTCCTGTTGGTTGTCTGTGTTTGCAGCAGGCAGAGAAGCTGCTGCAGACACTTTCTTGCCCCTTTTTCACAAGTGAAGTATATTTTGTACCAGTTGGTGTGTTCCTCGTCTGCAAAGCAAGAGCAAATGTGTTAGGACCTAAATTGCTTGATTTCCATGGAAGAGCTCTGTAGAACACTATGCTTTGCTGTTGCTGTGTTGGTTTTCTCAAGAAACAAACCCTGTTTGTTCTCTGTACTTGCAGCGAGCAGAGAAGCTCTTGAAGACACGTACCTGCTTTCTCCACTACTGACGTATATTTTGTACCAGTTGGTGTATTCCTCGTCTGGAGAGCAGGAGCAAAGGTTTTAGGACCTAAATTGCTTGATTTCCTTGGAAGAGATATGTAGAACACTGTGCTTTGCTGTTACTGTGTTGGTTTTCTCAAGACACAAGCCTTGTTAGTTGTATGTGTTTCCAGCGAGCAGAAAAGCTGCTGCAGACACTTTCTTGCCCCTTTTCCACAAGTGAAGTATATTTTGTACCAGTTGGTGTATTCCTCGTCTGCAGAGCAAGAGCAAAGGTTTTAGGATCTAAATTGCTTGTTTTCCATGGAAGAGCTATGTAGAACACTATGGTTTTCGGTTGCTGTGTTTGTTTTCTCAAGACACAAGCCCTGTTTGTTCTCTGTGTTTTCAGCAAGCAGAGAAGCTGCTGCAGACACTTTCTTGCTCCTTTTCCACTAGTGAAGTATATTTTGTACCAGTTGGTGTATTCCTCGTCTGGAGAGCAAGAGCAAAGGTTTTAGGACCTAAATTGCTTGATTTCCATGGAAGAGCTCTGTAGAACACTATGCTTTGCTGTTGCTGTGTCGGTTTTCTCAAGAAACAAACCCTGTTTGTTCTCTGTACTTGCAGCGAGCAGAGAAGCTCTTGAAGACACGTACCTGCTTTCTCCACTACTGACGTATATTTTGTACCAGTTGGTGTATTCCTCGTCTGGAGAGCAGGAGCAAAGGTTTTAGGACCTAAATTGCTTGATTTCCTTGGAAGAGATATGTAGAACACTGTGCTTTGCTGTTGCTGTGTTGGTTTTCTCAAGACACAAGCCTTGTTAGTTGTATGTGTTTCCAGCGAGCAGAAAAGCTGCTGCAGACACTTTCTTGCCCCTTTTCCACAAGTGAAGTATATTTTGTACCAGTTGGTGTATTCCTCGTCTGCAGAGCAAGAGCAAAGGTTTTAGGATCTAAATTGCTTGTTTTCCATGGAAGAGCTATTAAGAACACTATGCTTTGCTGTTGCTGTGTTGGTTTTCTCAAGACACAAACCCTGTTTGTTCCCTGTGTTTTCAGCAAGCAGAGAAGCTGCTGCAGACCCTTTCTTGCCCCTTTTTCACAAGTGAAGTATATTTTGTACCAGTTGGTGTGTTCCTCGTCTGCAGAGACGGATCAAAGGTTTTAGGACTTAAATTGCTTGATTTCATTGGAAGAGCTATTAAGAACACTATGCTTTGCTGTTGCTGTGTTGGTTTTCTAAAGACACAAGCCCTGTTTGTTCCCTGTGTTTTCAGCAAGCAGAGAAGCTCTTGAAGTCACGTACCTGCTTTCTCCACTACTGACGTATATTTTGTACCAGTTGGTGTGTTCCTCGTCTGCAAAGCAAGAGCAAAGGTTTTAGGACTTAAATTGCTTGATTTCCATGGAAGAGCTCTGTAGAACACTATGCTTTGCTGTTGCTGTGTTGGTTTTCTCAAGACACAAGTCTTGTTGGTTGTCTGAGTTTCCAGCGAGCAGAAAAGCTGCTGCAGACACTTTCTTGCCCCTTTTCCACAAGTGAAGTATATTTTGTACCAGTTGGTGTATTCCTCGTCTGCAGAGCAAGAGCAAAGGTTTTAGGATCTAAATTGCTTGTTTTCCATGGAAGAGCTATGTAGAACACTATGGTTTTCGGTTGCTGTGTTTGTTTTCTCAAGACACAAGCCCTGTTTGTTCTCTGTGTTTTCAGCAAGCAGAGAAGCTGCTGCAGACACTTTCTTGCTCCTTTTCCACTAGTGAAGTATATTTTGTACCAGTTTGTGTATTCCTCGTCTGCAGAGCAAGAGCAAAGGTTTTAGGATCTAAATTGCTTGTTTTCCATGGAAGAGCTATGTAGAACACAATGCTTTGCTGTTGCTGTGTTGGTTTTCTCAAGACACAAGTCCTGTTGGTTGTCTGTGTTTGCAGCAAGCAGAGAAGCTGCTGCAGACACTTTCTTGCCCCTTTTTCACAAGTGAAGTATATTTTGTACCAGTTGGTGTGTTCCTCGTCTGCAGAGCAAGAGCAAAGGTTTTAGGACCTAAATTGCTTGATTTCCATGGAAGAGCTCTGTAGAACATTATGCTTTGCTGTTACTGTGTTGGTTTTCTCAAGACACAAGTCCTGTTGGTTGTCTGAGTTTCCAGCGAGCAGAAAAGCTGCTGCAGACACTTTCTTGCCCCTTTTCCACAAGTGAAGTATATTTTGTACCAGTTGGTGTATTCCTCGTCTGCAGAGCAAGAGCAAAGGTTTTAGGATCTAAATTGCTTGTTTTCCATGGAAGAGCTATGTAGAACACTATGGTTTTCGGTTGCTGTGTTTGTTTTCTCAAGACACAAGTCCTGTTTGTTCTCTGTGTTTTCAGCAAGCAGAAAAGCTGCTGCAGACACTTTCTTGCTCCTTTTCCACTAGTGAAGTATATTTTGTACCAGTTTGTGTATTCCTCGTCTGCAGAGCAAGAGCAAAGGTTTTAGGCTCTAAATTGCTTGTTTTCCATGGAAGAGCTCTGTAGAACACTATGCTTTGCTGTTGCTGTGTTGGTTTTCTCAAGACACAAGTCCTGTTGGTTGTCTGTGTTTGCAGCAAGCAGAGAAGCTGCTGCAGACACTTTCTTGCTCCTTTTTCACAAGTGAAGTATATTTTGTACCAGTTGGTGTGTTCCTCGTCTGCAAAGCAAGAGCAAATGTGTTAGGACCTAAATTGCTTGATTTCCATGGAAGAGCTCTGTAGAACACTATGCTTTGCTGTTGCTGTGTTTGTTTTCTCAAGACACAAGTCCTGTTGGTTGTCTGTGTTTGCAGCAAGCAGAGAAGCTCTTGAAGACACGTACCTGCTTTCTCCACTACTGACGTATATTTTGTACCAGTTGGTGTATTCCTCGTCTGGAGAGCAGGAGCAAAGGTTTTAGGACCTAAATTGCTTGATTTCCTTGGAAGAGATATGTAGAACACTGTGCTTTGCTGTTGCTGTGTTGGTTTTCTCAAGACACAAGTCTTGTTGGTTGTCTGAGTTTCCAGCGAGCAGAAAAGCTGCTGCAGACACTTTCTTGCCCCTTTTCCACAAGTGAAGTATATTTTGTACCAGTTGGTGTATTCCTCGTCTGCAGAGCAAGAGCAAAGGTTTTAGGATCTAAATTGCTTGTTTTCCATGGAAGAGCTCTGTAGAACACTATGCTTTGCTGTTGCTGTGTGGGTTTTCTAAAGACACAAACCCTGTTTGTTCCCTGTGTTTTCAGCAAGCAGAGAAGCTGCTGCAGACACTTTCTTGCCCCTTTTCCACAAGTGAAGTATATTTTGTACCAGTTGGTGTATTCCTCTTCTGCAGAGCAAGAGCAAAGGTTTTAGGATCTAAATTGCTTGATTTCCATGGAAGAGCTCTGTAGAACACAATGCTTTCCTGTTGCTGTGTTGGTTTTCTCAAGACACAAGTCCTGTTGGTTGTCTGTGTTTGCAGCAAGCAGAGAAGCTGCTGCAGACACTTTCTTGCTCCTTTTCCACTAGTGAAGTATATTTTGTACCAGTTGGTGTGTTCCTCGTCTGCAAAGCAAGAGCAAATGTGTTAGGACCTAAATTGCTTGATTTCCATGGAAGAGCTCTGTAGAACACTATGCTTTGCTGTTGCTGTGTTGGTTTTCTCAAGACACAAGCCTTGTTAGTTGTATGTGTTTCCAGCGAGCAGAAAAGCTGCTGCAGACACTTTCTTGCCCCTTTTCCACAAGTGAAGTATATTTTGTACCAGTTGGTGTATTCCTCGTCTGCAGAGCAAGAGCAAAGGTTTTAGGATCTAAATTGCTTGTTTTCCATGGAAGAGCTCTGTAGAACACTATGCTTTGCTGTTGCTGTGTTGGTTTTCTCAAGACACAAGTCCTGTTGGTTGTCTGTGTTTGCAGCAAGCAGAGAAGCTGCTGCAGACACTTTCTTGCCCCTTTTCCACAAGTGAAGTATATTTTGTACCAGTTGGTGTATTCCTCGTCTGCAGAGCAAGAGCAAAGGTGTTAGGACCTAAATTGCTTGATTTCCATGGAAGAGCTCTGTAGAACACTATGCTTTGCTGTTGCTGTGTCGGTTTTCTCAAGAAACAAACCCTGTTTGTTCTCTGTACTTGCAGCGAGCAGAGAAGCTCTTGAAGACACGTACCTGCTTTCTCCACTACTGACGTATATTTTGTACCAGTTGGTGTATTCCTCGTCTGCAGAGCAGGAGCAAAGGTTTTAGGACCTAAATTGCTTGATTTCCTTGGAAGAGATATGTAGAACACTGTGCTCTGCTGTTGCTGTGTTGGTTTTCTCAAGACACAAGCCTTGTTAGTTGTATGTGTTTCCAGCGAGCAGAAAAGCTGCTGCAGACACTTTCTTGCCCCTTTTCCACAAGTGAAGTATATTTTGTACCAGTTGGTGTATTCCTCGTCTGCAGAGCAAGAGCAAAGGTTTTAGGATCTAAATTGCTTGTTTTCCATGGAAGAGCTATGTAGAACACTATGGTTTTCGGTTGCTGTGTTTGTTTTCTCAAGACACAAGCCCTGTTTGTTCTCTGTGTTTTCAGCAAGCAGAGAAGCTGCTGCAGACACTTTCTTGCTCCTTTTCCACAAGTGAAGTATATTTTGTACCAGTTTGTGTATTCTTCGTCTGCAGAGCAAGAGCAAAGGTTTTAGGATCTAAATTGCTTGTTTTCCATGGAAGAGCTATGTAGAACACTATGCTTTGCTGTTGCTGTGTTGGTTTTCTCAAGACACAAGCCCTGTTGGTTGTCTGTGTTTGCAGCAAGCAGAGAAGCTCTTGAAGACACGTACCTGCTTTCTCCACTACTGACGTATATTTTGTACCAGTTGGTGTGTTCCTCGTCTGCAAAGCAAGAGCAAAGGTTTTAGGACTTAAATTGCTTGATTTCCATGGAAGAGCTCTCTAGAACACTATGCTTTGCTGTTATTGTGTTGGTTTTCTCAAGACACAAGTCTTGTTGGTTGTCTGAGTTTCCAGCGAGCAGAAAAGCTGCTGCAGACACTTTCTTGCCCCTTTTCCACAAGTGAAGTATATTTTGTACCAGTTGGTGTATTCCTCGTCTGCAGAGCAAGAGCAAAGGTTTTAGGATCTAAATTGCTTGTTTTCCATGGAAGAGCTCTGTAGAACACTATGCTTTGCTGTTGCTGTGTTGGTTTTCTCAAGACACAAACCCTGTTTGTTCCCTGTGTTTTCAGCAAGCAGAGAAGCTGCTGCAGACACTTTCTTGCCCCTTTTCCACAAGTGAAGTATATTTTGTACCAGTTGGTGTATTCCTCTTCTGCAGAGCAAGAGCAAAGGTTTTAGGATCTAAATTGCTTGTTTTCCATGGAAGAGCTCTGTAGAACACAATGCTTTCCTGTTGCTGTGTTGGTTTTCTCAAGACACAAGTCCTGTTGGTTGTCTGTGTTTGCAGCAAGCAGAGAAGCTGCTGCAGACACTTTCTTGCTCCTTTTTCACAAGTGAAGTATATTTTGTACCAGTTGGTGTGTTCCTCGTCTGCAAAGCAAGAGCAAATGTGTTAGGACCTAAATTGCTTGATTTCCATGGAAGAGCTCTGTAGAACACTATGCTTTGCTGTTGCTGTGTTGGTTTTCTCAAGACACAAGCCTTGTTAGTTGTATGTGTTTCCAGCGAGCAGAAAAGCTGCTGCAGACACTTTCTTGCCCCTTTTCCACAAGTGAAGTATATTTTGTACCAGTTGGTGTATTCCTCGTCTGCAGAGCAAGAGCAAAGGTTTTAGGATCTAAATTGCTTGTTTTCCATGGAAGAGCTATGTAGAACACTATGGTTTTCGGTTGCTGTGTTTGTTTTCTCAAGACACAAGTCCTGTTGGTTGTCTGAGTTTCCAGCAAGCAGAAAAGCTGCTGCAGACACTTTCTTGCCCCTTTTCCACAAGTGAAGTATATTTTGTACCAGTTGGTGTATTCCTCGTCTGCAGAGCAAGAGCAAAGGTTTTAGGATCTAAATTGCTTGTTTTCCATGGAAGAGCTATGTAGAACACTATGCTTTGCTGTTGCTGTGTTGGTTTTCTCAAGACACAAGTCCTGTTGGTTGTCTGTGTTTGCAGCAAGCAGAGAAGCTGCTGCAGACACTTTCTTGCCCCTTTTTCACAAGTGAAGTATATTTTGTACCAGTTGGTGTGTTCCTCGTCTGCAAAGCAAGAGCAAATGTGTTAGGACCTAAATTGCTTGATTTCCATGGAAGAGCTCTGTAGAACACTATGCTTTGCTGTTGCTGTGTCGGTTTTCTCAAGAAACAAACCCTGTTTGTTCTCTGTACTTGCAGCGAGCAGAGAAGCTCTTGAAGACACGTACCTGCTTTCTCCACTACTGACGTATATTTTGTACCAGTTGGTGTATTCCTCGTCTGGAGAGCAGGAGCAAAGGTTTTAGGACCTAAATTGCTTGATTTCCTTGGAAGAGATATGTAGAACACTGTGCTTTGCTGTTGCTGTGTTGGTTTTCTCAAGACACAAGCCTTGTTAGTTGTATGTGTTTCCAGCGAGCAGAAAAGCTGCTGCAGACACTTTCTTGACCCTTTTCCACAAGTGAAGTATATTTTGTACCAGTTGGTGTATTCCTCGTCTGCAGAGCAAGAGCAAAGGTTTTAGGATCTAAATTGCTTGTTTTCCATGGAAGAGCTATGTAGAACACTATGGTTTTCGGTTGCTGTGTTTGTTTTCTCAAGACACAAGCCCTGTTTGTTCTCTGTGTTTTCAGCAAGCAGAGAAGCTGCTGCAGACACTTTCTTGCTCCTTTTCCACTAGTGAAGTATATTTTGTACCAGTTGGTGTATTCTTCGTCTGCAGAGCAAGAGCAAAGGTTTTAGGATCTAAATTGCTTGTTTTCCATGGAAGAGCTATGTAGAACACTATGCTTTGCTGTTGCTGTGTTGGTTTTCTCAAGACACAA
The DNA here is from genome assembly GCF_021018805.1 of Prinia subflava. NCBI lineage: Eukaryota > Metazoa > Chordata > Aves > Passeriformes > Cisticolidae > Prinia > Prinia subflava. Next base: position 41,372 of record NW_026960728.1, on the reverse strand, counting down.
GTCCTGTTGGTTGTCTGTGTTTGCAGCAAGCAGAGAAGCTGCTGCAGACACTTTCTTGCCCCTTTTTCACAAGTGAAGTATATTTTGTACCAGTTGGTGTGTTCCTCGTCTGCAGAGCAAGAGCAAAGGTTTTAGGACCTAAATTGCTTGATTTCCATGGAAGAGCTCTGTAGAACATTATGCTTTGCTGTTACTGTGTTGGTTTTCTCAAGACACAAGTCCTGTTGGTTGTCTGAGTTTCCAGCGAGCAGAAAAGCTGCTGCAGACACTTTCTTGCCCCTTTTCCACAAGTGAAGTATATTTTGTACCAGTTGGTGTATTCCTCGTCTGCAGAGCAAGAGCAAAGGTTTTAGGATCTAAATTGCTTGTTTTCCATGGAAGAGCTATGTAGAACACTATGGTTTTCGGTTGCTGTGTTTGTTTTCTCAAGACACAAGTCCTGTTTGTTCTCTGTGTTTTCAGCAAGCAGAAAAGCTGCTGCAGACACTTTCTTGCTCCTTTTCCACTAGTGAAGTATATTTTGTACCAGTTTGTGTATTCCTCGTCTGCAGAGCAAGAGCAAAGGTTTTAGGCTCTAAATTGCTTGTTTTCCATGGAAGAGCTCTGTAGAACACTATGCTTTGCTGTTGCTGTGTCGGTTTTCTCAAGAAACAAACCCTGTTTGTTCTCTGTACTTGCAGCGAGCAGAGAAGCTCTTGAAGACACGTACCTGCTTTCTCCACTACTGACGTATATTTTGTACCAGTTGGTGTATTCCTCGTCTGGAGAGCAGGAGCAAAGGTTTTAGGACCTAAATTGCTTGATTTCCTTGGAAGAGATATGTAGAACACTGTGCTTTGCTGTTGCTGTGTTGGTTTTCTCAAGACACAAGCCTTGTTAGTTGTATGTGTTTCCAGCGAGCAGAAAAGCTGCTGCAGACACTTTCTTGCCCCTTTTCCACAAGTGAAGTATATTTTGTACCAGTTGGTGTATTCCTCGTCTGCAGAGCAAGAGCAAAGGTTTTAGGATCTAAATTGCTTGTTTTCCATGGAAGAGCTATGTAGAACACTATGGTTTTCGGTTGCTGTGTTTGTTTTCTCAAGACACAAGCCCTGTTTGTTCTCTGTGTTTTCAGCAAGCAGAGAAGCTGCTGCAGACACTTTCTTGCTCCTTTTCCACTAGTGAAGTATATTTTGTACCAGTTTGTGTATTCCTCGTCTGCAGAGCAAGAGCAAAGGTTTTAGGATCTAAATTGCTTGTTTTCCATGGAAGAGCTATGTAGAACACTATGCTTTGCTGTTGCTGTGTTGGTTTTCTCAAGACACAAACCCTGTTTGTTCCCTGTGTTTTCAGCAAGCAGAAAAGCTGCTGCAGACACTTTCTTGCTCCTTTTCCACTAGTGAAGTATATTTTGTACCAGTTTGTGTATTCCTCGTCTGCAGAGCAAGAGCAAAGGTTTTAGGATCTAAATTGCTTGTTTTCCATGGAAGAGCTCTGTAGAACACTATGCTTTGCTGTTGCTGTGTTGGTTTTCTCAAGACACAAGTCCTGTTGGTTGTCTGTGTTTGCAGCAAGCAGAGAAGCTGCTGCAGACACTTTCTTGCCCCTTTTTCACAAGTGAAGTATATTTTGTACCAGTTGGTGTGTTCCTCGTCTGCAGAGACGGATCAAAGGTTTTAGGACCTAAATTGCTTGATTTCATTGGAAGAGCTATTAAGAACACTATGCTTTGCTGTTGCTGTGTTGGTTTTCTCAAGAAACAAACCCTGTTTGTTCCCTGTGTTTTCAGCAAGCAGAGAAGCTCTTGAAGACACGTACCTGCTTTCTCCACTACTGACGTATATTTTGTACCAGTTGGTGTGTTCCTCGTCTGCAAAGCAAGAGCAAAGGTTTTAGGACTTAAATTGCTTGATTTCCATGGAAGAGCTCTGTAGAACACTATGCTTTGCTGTTACTGTGTTGGTTTTCTCAAGACACAAGTCTTGTTGGTTGTCTGAGTTTCCAGCGAGCAGAAAAGCTGCTGCAGACACTTTCTTGCCCCTTTTCCACAAGTGAAGTATATTTTGTACCAGTTGGTGTATTCCTCTTCTGCAGAGCAAGAGCAAAGGTTTTAGGACCTAAATTGCTTGATTTCCATGGAAGAGCTCTGTAGAACACTATGCTTTGCTGTTGCTGTGTCGGTTTTCTCAAGAAACAAAACCTGTTTGTTCTCTGTACTTGCAGCGAGCAGAGAAGCTCTTGAAGACACGTACCTGCTTTCTCCACTACTGACGTATATTTTGTACCAGTTGGTGTGTTCCTCGTCTGCAAAGCAAGAGCAAAGGTTTTAGGACTTAAATTGCTTGATTTCCATGGAAGAGCTCTGTAGAACACTATGCTTTGCTGTTGCTGTGTTGGTTTTCTCAAGACACAAGCCTTGTTAGTTGTATGTGTTTCCAGCGAGCAGAAAAGCTGCTGCAGACACTTTCTTGCCCCTTTTCCACAAGTGAAGTATATTTTGTACCAGTTGGTGTATTCCTCGTCTGCAGAGCAAGAGCAAAGGTTTTAGGATCTAAATTGCTTGTTTTCCATGGAAGAGCTATGTAGAACACTATGGTTTTCGGTTGCTGTGTTTGTTTTCTCAAGACACAAGCCCTGTTTGTTCTCTGTGTTTTCAGCAAGCAGAGAAGCTGCTGCAGACACTTTCTTGCTCCTTTTCCACTAGTGAAGTATATTTTGTACCAGTTTGTGTATTCCTCGTCTGCAGAGCAAGAGCAAAGGTTTTAGGATCTAAATTGCTTGTTTTCCATGGAAGAGCTCTGTAGAACACTATGCTTTGCTGTTGCTGTGTTGGTTTTCTCAAGACACAAGTCCTGTTGGTTGTCTGTGTTTGCAGCAAGCAGAGAAGCTGCTGCAGACACTTTCTTGCCCCTTTTTACCAAGTGAAGTATATTTTGTACCAGTTGGTGTGTTCCTCGTCTGCAGAGCAAGAGCAAAGGTTTTAGGACCTAAATTGCTTGATTTCCATGGAAGAGCTCTGTAGAACACTATGCTTTGCTGTTACTGTGTTGGTTTTCTCAAGACACAAGTCCTGTTGGTTGTCTGAGTTTCCAGCGAGCAGAAAAGCTGCTGCAGACACTTTCTTGCCCCTTTTCCACAAGTGAAGTATATTTTGTACCAGTTGGTGTATTCCTCGTCTGCAGAGCAAGAGCAAAGGTTTTAGGATCTAAATTGCTTGTTTTCCATGGAAGAGCTATGTAGAACACTATGCTTTGCTGTTGCTGTGTTGGTTTTCTCAAGACACAAGTCCTGTTGGTTGTCTGTGTTTGCAGCAAGCAGAGAAGCTGCTGCAGACACTTTCTTGCCCCTTTTTCACAAGTGAAGTATATTTTGTACCAGTTGGTGTGTTCCTCGTCTGCAAAGCAAGAGCAAATGTGTTAGGACCTAAATTGCTTGATTTCCATGGAAGAGCTCTGTAGAACACTATGCTTTGCTGTTGCTGTGTTGGTTTTCTCAAGAAACAAACCCTGTTTGTTCTCTGTACTTGCAGCGAGCAGAGAAGCTCTTGAAGACACGTACCTGCTTTCTCCACTACTGACGTATATTTTGTACCAGTTGGTGTATTCCTCGTCTGGAGAGCAGGAGCAAAGGTTTTAGGACCTAAATTGCTTGATTTCCTTGGAAGAGATATGTAGAACACTGTGCTTTGCTGTTACTGTGTTGGTTTTCTCAAGACACAAGCCTTGTTAGTTGTATGTGTTTCCAGCGAGCAGAAAAGCTGCTGCAGACACTTTCTTGCCCCTTTTCCACAAGTGAAGTATATTTTGTACCAGTTGGTGTATTCCTCGTCTGCAGAGCAAGAGCAAAGGTTTTAGGATCTAAATTGCTTGTTTTCCATGGAAGAGCTATGTAGAACACTATGGTTTTCGGTTGCTGTGTTTGTTTTCTCAAGACACAAGCCCTGTTTGTTCTCTGTGTTTTCAGCAAGCAGAGAAGCTGCTGCAGACACTTTCTTGCTCCTTTTCCACTAGTGAAGTATATTTTGTACCAGTTGGTGTATTCCTCGTCTGCAGAGCAAGAGCAAAGGTTTTAGGATCTAAATTGCTTGTTTTCCATGGAAGAGCTATGTAGAACACTATGGTTTTCGGTTGCTGTGTTTGTTTTCTCAAGACACAAGTCCTGTTGGTTGTCTGTGTTTGCAGCAAGCAGAGAAGCTGCTGCAGACACTTTCTTGCCCCTTTTTCACAAGTGAAGTATATTTTGTACCAGTTGGTGTGTTCCTCGTCTGCAGAGCAAGAGCAAAGGTTTTAGGACCTAAATTGCTTGATTTCCATGGAAGAGCTCTGTAGAACACTATGCTTTGCTATTACTGTCTTGGTTTTCTCAAGACACAAGCCTTGTTAGTTGTATGTGTTTCCAGCGAGCAGAAAAGCTGCTGCAGACACTTTCTTGCCCCTTTTCCACAAGTGAAGTATATTTTGTACCAGTTGGTGTATTCCTCGTCTGCAGAGCAAGAGCAAAGGTTTTAGGATCTAAATTGCTTGTTTTCCATGGAAGAGCTATGTAGAACACTATGGTTTTCGGTTGCTGTGTTTGTTTTCTCAAGACACAAGCCCTGTTTGTTCTCTGTGTTTTCAGCAAGCAGAGAAGCTGCTGCAGACACTTTCTTGCTCCTTTTCCACAAGTGAAGTATATTTTTTACCAGTTGGTGTATTCCTCGTCTGGAGAGCAAGAGCAAAGGTTTTAGGACCTAAATTGCTTGATTTCCATGGAAGAGCTCTGTAGAACACTATGCTTTGCTGTTGCTGTGTCGGTTTTCTCAAGAAACAAACCCTGTTTGTTCTCTGTACTTGCAGCGAGCAGAGAAGCTCTTGAAGACACGTACCTGCTTTCTCCACTACTGACGTATATTTTGTACCAGTTGGTGTATTCCTCGTCTGGAGAGCAGGAGCAAAGGTTTTAGGACCTAAATTGCTTGATTTCCTTGGAAGAGATATGTAGAACACTGTGCTCTGCTGTTGCTGTGTTGGTTTTCTCAAGACACAAGCCTTGTTAGTTGTATGTGTTTCCAGCGAGCAGAAAAGCTGCTGCAGACACTTTCTTGCCCCTTTTCCACAAGTGAAGTATATTTTGTACCAGTTGGTGTATTCCTCGTCTGCAGAGCAAGATCAAAGGTTTTAGGATCTAAATTGCTTGTTTTCCATGGAAGAGCTATTAAGAACACTATGCTTTGCTGTTGCTGTGTTGGTTTTCTCAAGACACAAACCCTGTTTGTTCCCTGTGTTTTCAGCAAGCAGAGAAGCTGCTGCAGACCCTTTCTTGCCCCTTTTTCACAAGTGAAGTATATTTTGTACCAGTTGGTGTGTTCCTCGTCTGCAGAGACGGATCAAAGGTTTTAGGACTTAAATTGCTTGATTTCATTGGAAGAGCTATTAAGAACATTATGCTTTGCTGTTGCTGTGTTGGTTTTCTAAAGACACAAGCCCTGTTTGTTCCCTGTGTTTTCAGCAAGCAGAGAAGCTCTTGAAGACACGTACCTGCTTTCTCCACTACTGACGTATATTTTGTACCAGTTGGTGTGTTCCTCGTCTGCAAAGCAAGAGCAAAGGTTTTAGGACTTAAATTGCTTGTTTTCCATGGAAGAGCTATGTAGAACACTATGGTTTTCGGTTGCTGTGTTTGTTTTCTCAAGACACAAGCCCTGTTTGTTCTCTGTGTTTTCAGCAAGCAGAGAAGCTGCTGCAGACACTTTCTTGCTCCTTTTCCACTAGTGAAGTATATTTTGTACCAGTTGGTGTATTCTTCGTCTGCAGAGCAAGAGCAAAGGTTTTAGGATCTAAATTGCTTGTTTTCCATGGAAGAGCTATGTAGAACACTATGCTTTGCTGTTGCTGTGTTGGTTTTCTCAAGACACAAGCCCTGTTGGTTGTCTGTGTTTGCAGCAAGCAGAGAAGCTCTTGAAGACACGTACCTGCTTTCTCCACTACTGACGTATATTTTGTACCAGTTGGTGTGTTCCTCGTCTGCAAAGCAAGAGCAAAGGTTTTAGGACTTAAATTGCTTGTTTTCCATGGAAGAGCTCTGTAGAACACTATGCTTTGCTGTTGCTGTGTTGGTTTTCTCAAGACACAAGCCTTGTTAGTTGTATGTGTTTCCAGCGAGCAGAAAAGCTGCTGCAGACACTTTCTTGCCCCTTTTCCACAAGTGAAGTATATTTTGTACCAGTTGGTGTATTCCTCGTCTGCAGAGCAAGAGCAAAGGTTTTAGGATCTAAATTGCTTGTTTTCCATGGAAGAGCTATGTAGAACACTATGGTTTTCGGTTGCTGTGTTTGTTTTCTCAAGACACAAGCCCTGTTTGTTCTCTGTGTTTTCAGCAAGCAGAGAAGCTGCTGCAGACACTTTCTTGCTCCTTTTCCACTAGTGAAGTATATTTTGTACCAGTTTGTGTATTCCTCGTCTGCAGAGCAAGAGCAAAGGTTTTAGGATCTAAATTGCTTGTTTTCCATGGAAGAGCTATGTAGAACACTATGCTTTGCTGTTGCTGTGTTGGTTTTCTCAAGACACAAACCCTGTTTGTTCCCTGTGTTTTCAGCAAGCAGAAAAGCTGCTGCAGACACTTTCTTGCTCCTTTTCCACTAGTGAAGTATATTTTGTACCAGTTTGTGTATTCCTCGTCTGCAGAGCAAGAGCAAAGGTTTTAGGATCTAAATTGCTTGTTTTCCATGGAAGAGCTCTGTAGAACACTATGCTTTGCTGTTGCTGTGTTGGTTTTCTCAAGACACAAGTCCTGTTGGTTGTCTGTGTTTGCAGCAAGCAGAGAAGCTGCTGCAGACACTTTCTTGCCCCTTTTTTACAAGTGAAGTATATTTTGTACCAGTTGGTGTGTTCCTCGTCTGCAGAGACGGATCAAAGGTTTTAGGACCTAAATTGCTTGATTTCATTGGAAGAGCTATGTAGAACACTATGCTTTGCTGTTGCTGTGTTGGTTTTCTCAAGACACAAGCCCTGTTTGTTCCCTGTGTTTTCAGCAAGCAGAGAAGCTCTTGAAGACACGTACCTGCTTTCTCCACTACTGACGTATATTTTGTACCAGTTGGTGTGTTCCTCGTCTGCAAAGCAAGAGCAAAGGTTTTAGGACTTAAATTGCTTGATTTCCATGGAAGAGCTCTGTAGAACACTATGCTTTGCTGTTACTGTGTTGGTTTTCTCAAGACACAAGTCTTGTTGGTGGTCTGAGTTTCCAGCGAGCAGAAAAGCTGCTGCAGACACTTTCTTGCCCCTTTTCCACAAGTGAAGTATATTTTGTACCAGTTGGTGTATTCCTCTTCTGCAGAGCAAGAGCAAAGGTTTTAGGATCTAAATTGCTTGTTTTCCATGGAAGAGCTATGTAGAACACTATGCTTTGCTGTTGCTGTGTTTGTTTTCTCAAGACACAAGCCCTGTTTGTTCCCTGTGTTTTCAGCAAGCAGAGAAGCTGCTGCAGACACTTTCTTGCCCCTTTTCCACAAGTGAAGTATATTGTGTACCAGTTGGTGTATTCCTTGTCTGCAGAGCAAGAGCAAAGGTTTTAGGATCTAAATTGCTTGTTTTCCATGGAAGAGCTCTGTAGAACACTATGCTTTGCTGTTGCTGTGTTGGTTTTCTCAAGACACAAGTCCTGTTGGTTGTCTGTGTTTGCAGCAAGCAGAGAAGCTGCTGCAGACACTTTCTTGCCCCTTTTCCACAAGTGAAGTATATTTTGTACCAGTTGGTGTATTCCTCGTCTGCAGAGCAAGAGCAAAGGTGTTAGGACCTAAATTGCTTGATTTCCATGGAAGAGCTCTGTAGAACACTATGCTTTGCTGTTGCTGTGTCGGTTTTCTCAAGAAACAAACCCTGTTTGTTCTCTGTACTTGCAGCGAGCAGAGAAGCTCTTGAAGACACGTACCTGCTTTCTCCACTACTGACGTATATTTTGTACCAGTTGGTGTATTCCTCGTCTGCAGAGCAGGAGCAAAGGTTTTAGGACCTAAATTGCTTGATTTCCTTGGAAGAGATATGTAGAACACTGTGCTCTGCTGTTGCTGTGTTGGTTTTCTCAAGACACAAGCCTTGTTAGTTGTATGTGTTTCCAGCGAGCAGAAAAGCTGCTGCAGACACTTTCTTGCCCCTTTTCCACAAGTGAAGTATATTTTGTACCAGTTGGTGTATTCCTCGTCTGCAGAGCAAGAGCAAAGGTTTTAGGATCTAAATTGCTTGTTTTCCATGGAAGAGCTATGTAGAACACTATGGTTTTCGGTTGCTGTGTTTGTTTTCTCAAGACACAAGCCCTGTTTGTTCTCTGTGTTTTCAGCAAGCAGAGAAGCTGCTGCAGACACTTTCTTGCTCCTTTTCCACAAGTGAAGTATATTTTGTACCAGTTTGTGTATTCTTCGTCTGCAGAGCAAGAGCAAAGGTTTTAGGATCTAAATTGCTTGTTTTCCATGGAAGAGCTATGTAGAACACTATGCTTTGCTGTTGCTGTGTTGGTTTTCTCAAGACACAAGCCCTGTTGGTTGTCTGTGTTTGCAGCAAGCAGAGAAGCTCTTGAAGACACGTACCTGCTTTCTCCACTACTGACGTATATTTTGTACCAGTTGGTGTGTTCCTCGTCTGCAAAGCAAGAGCAAAGGTTTTAGGACTTAAATTGCTTGATTTCCATGGAAGAGCTCTGTAGAACACTATGCTTTGCTGTTATTGTGTTGGTTTTCTCAAGACACAAGTCTTGTTGGTTGTCTGAGTTTCCAGCGAGCAGAAAAGCTGCTGCAGACACTTTCTTGCCCCTTTTCCACAAGTGAAGTATATTTTGTACCAGTTGGTGTATTCCTCGTCTGCAGAGCAAGAGCAAAGGTTTTAGGATCTAAATTGCTTGTTTTCCATGGAAGAGCTCTGTAGAACACTATGCTTTGCTGTTGCTGTGTTGGTTTTCTCAAGACACAAACCCTGTTTGTTCCCTGTGTTTTCAGCAAGCAGAGAAGCTGCTGCAGACACTTTCTTGCCCCTTTTCCACAAGTGAAGTATATTTTGTACCAGTTGGTGTATTCCTCTTCTGCAGAGCAAGAGCAAAGGTTTTAGGATCTAAATTGCTTGTTTTCCATGGAAGAGCTCTGTAGAACACAATGCTTTCCTGTTGCTGTGTTGGTTTTCTCAAGACACAAGTCCTGTTGGTTGTCTGTGTTTGCAGCAAGCAGAGAAGCTGCTGCAGACACTTTCTTGCTCCTTTTTCACAAGTGAAGTATATTTTGTACCAGTTGGTGTGTTCCTCGTCTGCAAAGCAAGAGCAAATGTGTTAGGACCTAAATTGCTTGATTTCCATGGAAGAGCTCTGTAGAACACTATGCTTTGCTGTTGCTGTGTTGGTTTTCTCAAGACACAAGCCTTGTTAGTTGTATGTGTTTCCAGCGAGCAGAAAAGCTGCTGCAGACACTTTCTTGCCCCTTTTCCACAAGTGAAGTATATTTTGTACCAGTTGGTGTATTCCTCGTCTGCAGAGCAAGAGCAAAGGTTTTAGGATCTAAATTGCTTGTTTTCCATGGAAGAGCTATGTAGAACACTATGGTTTTCGGTTGCTGTGTTTGTTTTCTCAAGACACAAGTCCTGTTGGTTGTCTGAGTTTCCAGCAAGCAGAAAAGCTGCTGCAGACACTTTCTTGCCCCTTTTCCACAAGTGAAGTATATTTTGTACCAGTTGGTGTATTCCTCGTCTGCAGAGCAAGAGCAAAGGTTTTAGGATCTAAATTGCTTGTTTTCCATGGAAGAGCTATGTAGAACACTATGCTTTGCTGTTGCTGTGTTGGTTTTCTCAAGACACAAGTCCTGTTGGTTGTCTGTGTTTGCAGCAAGCAGAGAAGCTGCTGCAGACACTTTCTTGCCCCTTTTTCACAAGTGAAGTATATTTTGTACCAGTTGGTGTGTTCCTCGTCTGCAAAGCAAGAGCAAATGTGTTAGGACCTAAATTGCTTGATTTCCATGGAAGAGCTCTGTAGAACACTATGCTTTGCTGTTGCTGTGTCGGTTTTCTCAAGAAACAAACCCTGTTTGTTCTCTGTACTTGCAGCGAGCAGAGAAGCTCTTGAAGACACGTACCTGCTTTCTCCACTACTGACGTATATTTTGTACCAGTTGGTGTATTCCTCGTCTGGAGAGCAGGAGCAAAGGTTTTAGGACCTAAATTGCTTGATTTCCTTGGAAGAGATATGTAGAACACTGTGCTTTGCTGTTGCTGTGTTGGTTTTCTCAAGACACAAGCCTTGTTAGTTGTATGTGTTTCCAGCGAGCAGAAAAGCTGCTGCAGACACTTTCTTGACCCTTTTCCACAAGTGAAGTATATTTTGTACCAGTTGGTGTATTCCTCGTCTGCAGAGCAAGAGCAAAGGTTTTAGGATCTAAATTGCTTGTTTTCCATGGAAGAGCTATGTAGAACACTATGGTTTTCGGTTGCTGTGTTTGTTTTCTCAAGACACAAGCCCTGTTTGTTCTCTGTGTTTTCAGCAAGCAGAGAAGCTGCTGCAGACACTTTCTTGCTCCTTTTCCACTAGTGAAGTATATTTTGTACCAGTTGGTGTATTCTTCGTCTGCAGAGCAAGAGCAAAGGTTTTAGGATCTAAATTGCTTGTTTTCCATGGAAGAGCTATGTAGAACACTATGCTTTGCTGTTGCTGTGTTGGTTTTCTCAAGACACAAGCCCTGTTGGTTGTCTGTGTTTGCAGCAAGCAGAGAAGCTCTTGAAGACACGTACCTGCTTTCTCCACTACTGACGTATATTTTGTACCAGTTGGTGTGTTCCTCGTCTGCAAAGCAAGAGCAAAGGTTTTAGGACTTAAATTGCTTGATTTCCATGGAAGAGCTCTGTAGAACACTATGCTTTGCTGTTATTGTGTTGGTTTTCTCAAGACACAAGTCTTGTTGGTTGTCTGAGTTTCCAGCGAGCAGAAAAGCTGCTGCAGACACTTTCTTGCCCCTTTTCCACAAGTGAAGTATATTTTGTACCAGTTGGTGTATTCCTCGTCTGCAGAGCAAGAGCAAAGGTTTTAGGATCTAAATTGCTTGTTTTCCATGGAAGAGCTATGTAGAACACTATGCTTTGCTGTTGCTGTGTTGGTTTTCTAAAGACACAAGTCCTGTTGGTTGTCTGTGTTTGCAGCAAGCAGAGAAGCTGCTGCAGACACTTTCTTGCCCCTTTTCCACAAGTGAAGTATATTTTGTACCAGTTGGTGTGTTCCTCGTCTGCAAAGCAAGAGCAAATGTGTTAGGACCTAAATTGCTTGATTTCCATGGAAGAGCTCTGTAGAACACTATGCTTTGCTGTTGCTGTGTTGGTTTTCTCAAGACACAAGTCCTGTTGGTTGTCTGTGTTTGCAGCAAGCAGAGAAGCTCTTGAAGACACGTACCTGCTTTCTCCACTACTGACGTATATTTTGTACCAGTTGGTGTATTCCTCGTCTGGAGAGCAGGAGCAAAGGTTTTAGGATCTAAATTGCTTGTTTTCCATGGAAGAGCTCTGTAGAACACTATGGTTTTCGGTTGCTGTGTTTGTTTTCTCAAGACACAAGCCCTGTTTGTTCCCTGTGTTTTCAGCAAGCAGAGAAGCTGCTGCAGGCACTTTCTTGCTCCTTTTCCACAAGTGAAGTATATTTTGTACCAGTTGGTGTATTCCTCGTCTGGAGAGCAGGAGCAAAGGTTTTAGGACCTAAATTGCTTGATTTCCTTGGAAGAGATATGTAGAACACTGTGCTTTGCTGTTGCTGTGTTGGTTTTCTCAAGACACAAACCCTGTTTGTTCCCTGTGTTTTCAGCAAGCAGAGAAGCTGCTGCAGACACTTTCTTGCCCCTTTTACACAAGTGAAGTATATTTTGTACCAGTTGGTGTATTCCTCGTCTGCAGAGCAAGAGCAAAGGTTTTAGGATCTAAATTGCTTGTTTTCCATGGAAGAGCTATGTAGAACACTATGCTTTGCTGTTGCTGTGTTGGTTTTCTAAAGACACAAACCCTGTTTGTTCTCTGTGTTTTCAGCAAGCAGAGAAGCTGCTGCAGACACTTTCTTGCCCCTTTTCCACAAGTGAAGTATATTTTGTACCAGTTGGTGTATTCCTCGTCTGGAGAGCAGGAGCAAAGGTTTTAGGACCTAAATTGCTTGATTTCCTTGGAAGAGATATGTAGAACACTGTGCTTTGCTGTTGCTGTGTTGGTTTTCTCAAGACACAAACCCTGTTTGTTCCCTGTGTTTTCAGCAAGCAGAGAAGCTGCTGCAGACACTTTCTTGCCCCTTTTCCACAAGTGAAGTATATTTTGTACCAGTTGGTGTATTCCTTGTCTGCAGAGCAAGAGCAAAGGTTTTAGGATCTAAATTGCTTGTTTTCCATGGAAGAGCTATGTAGAACACTATGCTTTGCTGTTGCTGTGTTGGTTTTCTAAAGACACAAACCCTGTTTGTTCCCTGTGTTTTCAGCAAGCAGAGAAGCTGCTGCAGACACTTTCTTGCCCCTTTTCCACAAGTGAAGTATATTTTGTACCAGTTGGTGTATTCCTCTTCTGCAGAGCAAGAGCAAAGGTTTTAGGATCTAAATTGCTTGTTTTCCATGGAAGAGCTATGTAGAACACTGTGCTTTGCTGTTGCTGTGTCGGTTTTCTCAAGACACAAGTCCTGTTGGTTGTCTGTGTTTGCAGCAAGCAGAGAAGCTGCTGCAGACACTTTCTTGCCCCTTTTCCACAAGTGAAGTATATTTTGTACCAGTTGGTGTATTCCTCGTCTGCAGAGCAAGAGCAAAGGTGTTAGGACCTAAATTGCTTGATTTCCATGGAAGAGCTCTGTAGAACACTATGCTTTGCTGTTGCTGTGTTGGTTTTCTAAAGACACAAACCCTGTTTGTTCCCTGTGTTTTCAGCAAGCAGAGAAGCTGCTGCAGACACTTTCTTGCCCCTTTTCCACAAGTGAAGTATATTTTGTACCAGTTGGTGTATTCCTCTTCTGCAGAGCAAGAGCAAAGGTTTTAGGATCTAAATTGCTTGTTTTCCATGGAAGAGCTCTGTAGAACACAATGCTTTCCTGTTGCTGTGTTGGTTTTCTCAAGACACAAGTCCTGTTGGTTGTCTGTGTTTGCAGCAAGCAGAGAAGCTGCTGCAGACACTTTCTTGCTCCTTTTTCACAAGTGAAGTATATTTTGTACCAGTTGGTGTGTTCCTCGTCTGCAAAGCAAGAGCAAATGTGTTAGGACCTAAATTGCTTGATTTCCATGGAAGAGCTCTGTAGAACACTATGCTTTGCTGTTGCTGTGTTGGTTTTTCTCAAGACACAAGTCCTGTTGGTTGTCTGTGTGTGCAGCAAGCAGAGAAGCTCTTGAAGACACGTACCTGCTTTCTCCACTACTGACGTATATTTTGTACCAGTTGGTGTATTCCTCGTCTGGAGAGCAGGAGCAAAGGTTTTAGGACCTAAATTGCTTGATTTCCTTGGAAGAGATATGTAGAACACTGTGCTTTGCTGTTACTGTGTTGGTTTTCTCAAGACACAAGCCTTGTTAGTTGTATGTGTTCCAGCGAGCAGAAAAGCTGCTGCAGACACTTTCTTGCCCCTTTTCCACAACTGAAGTATATTTTGTACCAGTTGGTGTATTCCTCGTCTGCAGAGCAAGAGCAAAGGTTTTAGGATCTAAATTGCTTGTTTTCCATGGAAGAGCTCTGTAGAACACTATGGTTTTCGGTTGCTGTGTTTGTTTTCTCAAGACACAAGCCCTGTTTGTTCCCTGGGTTTTCAGCAAGCAGAGAAGCTGCTGCAGACACTTTCTTGCTCCTTTTCCACTAGTGAAGTATATTTTGTACCAGTTGGTGTATTCCTCGTCTGGAGAGCAGGAGCAAAGGTTTTAGGACCTAAATTGCTTGATTTCCTTGGAAGAGATATGTAGAACACTGTGCTTTGCTGTTGCTGTGTTGGTTTTCTCAAGACACAAACCCTGTTTGTTCCCTGTGTTTTCAGCAAGCAGAGAAGCTGCTGCAGACACTTTCTTGCCCCTTTTACACAAGTGAAGTATATTTTGTACCAGTTGGTGTATTCCTCGTCTGCAGAGCAAGAGCAAAGGTTTTAGGATCTAAATTGCTTGTTTTCCATGGAAGAGCTATGTAGAACACTATGCTTTGCTGTTGCTGTGTTGGTTTCTAAAGACACAAACCCTGTTTGTTCTCTGTGTTTTCAGCAAGCAGAGAAGCTGCTGCAGACACTTTCTTGCTCCTTTTCCACAAGTGAAGTATATTTTGTACCAGTTGGTGTATCCTCGTCTGGAGAGCAGGAGCAAAGGTTTTAGGACCTAAATTGCTTGATTTCCTGGAAGAGATATGTAGAACACTGTGCTTTGCTGTTGCTGTGTTGGTTTTCTCAAGACACAAACCCTGTTTGTTCCCTGTGTTTTCAGCAAGCAGAGAAGCTGCTGCAGACACTTTCTTGCCCCTTTTCCACAAGTGAAGTATATTTTGTACCAGTTGGTGTATTCCTTGTCTGCAGAGCAAGAGCAAAGGTTTTAGGATCTAAATTGCTTGTTTTCCATGGAAGAGCTATGTAGAACACTATGCTTTGCTGTTGCTGTGTTGGTTTTCTAAAGACACAAACCCTGTTTGTTCCCTGTGTTTTCAGCAAGCAGAGAAGCTGCTGCAGACACTTTCTTGCTCCTTTTCCACAAGTGAAGTATATTTTGTACCAGTTGGTGTATTCCTCTTCTGCAGAGCAAGAGCAAAGGTTTTAGGATCTAAATTGCTTGTTTTCCATGGAAGAGCTATGTAGAACACTGTGCTTTGCTGTTGCTGTGTTGGTTTTCTCAAGACACAAGTCCTGTTGGTTGTCTGTGTTTGCAGCAAGCAGAGAAGCTGCTGCAGACACTTTCTTGCCCCTTTTCCACAAGTGAAGTATATTTTGTACCAGTTGGTGTATTCCTCGTCTGCAGAGCAAGAGCAAAGGTGTTAGGACCTAAATTGCTTGATTTCCATGGAAGAGCTCTGTAGAACACTATGCTTTGCTGTTGCTGTGTCGGTTTTCTCAAGAAACAAACCCTGTTTGTTCTCTGTACTTGCAGCGAGCAGAGAAGCTCTTGAAGACACGTACCTGCTTTCTCCACTACTGACGTATATTTTGTACCAGTTGGTGTATTCCTCGTCTGGAGAGCAGGAGCAAAGGTTTTAGGACCTAAATTGCTTGATTTCCTTGGAAGAGATATGTAGAACACTGTGCTTTGCTGTTACTGTGTTGGTTTTCTCAAGACACAAGCCTTGTTAGTTGTATGTGTTTCCAGCGAGCAGAAAAGCTGCTGCAGACACTTTCTTGCCCCTTTTCCACAACTGAAGTATATTTTGTACCAGTTGGTGTATTCCTCGTCTGCAGAGCAAGAGCAAAGGTTTTAGGATCTAAATTGCTTGTTTTCCATGGAAGAGCTATGTAGAACACTATGCTTTGCTGTTGCTGTGTTGGTTTTCTCAAGACACAAGCCCTGTTTGTTCTCTGTGTTTTCAGCAAGCAGAGAAGCTGCTGCAGACACTTTCTTGTTCCTTTTCCACTAGTGAAGTATATTTTGTACCAGTTTGTGTATTCCTCGTCTGCAGAGCAAGAGCAAAGGTTTTAGGATCTAAATTGCATGATTTCCATGGAAGAGCTATGTAGAACACTATGCTTTGCTGTTGCTGTGTTGGTTTTCTCAAGACACAAACCCTGTTGGTTGTCTGTGTTTGCAGCAAGCAGAGAAGCTGCTGCAGACACTTTCTTGCCCCTTTTTCACAAGTGAAGTATATTTTGTACCAGTTGGTGTGTTCCTCGTCTGCAAAGCAAGAGCAAATGTGTTAGGACCTAAATTGCTTGATTTCCATGGAAGAGCTCTGTAGAACACTATGCTTTGCTGTTGCTGTGTTGGTTTTCTCAAGAAACAAACCCTGTTTGTTCTCTGTACTTGCAGCGAGCAGAGAAGCTCTTGAAGACACGTACCTGCTTTCTCCACTACTGACGTATATTTTGTACCAGTTGGTGTATTCCTCGTCTGGAGAGCAGGAGCAAAGGTTTTAGGACCTAAATTGCTTGATTTCCTTGGAAGAGCTATTAAGAACACTATGCTTTGCTGTTGCTGTGTTGGTTTTCTCAAGACACAAACCCTGTTTGTTCCCTGTGTTTTCAGCAAGCAGAGAAGCTGCTGCAGACCCTTTCTTGCCCCTTTTTCACAAGTGAAGTATATTTTGTACCAGTTGGTGTGTTCCTCGTCTGCAGAGACGGATCAAAGGTTTAAGGACTTAAATTGCTTGATTTCATTGGAAGAGCTATTAAGAACACTATGCTTTGCTGTTGCTGTGTTGGTTTTCTAAAGACACAAGCCCTGTTTGTTCCCTGTGTTTTCAGCAAGCAGAGAAGCTCTTGAAGTCACGTACCTGCTTTCTCCACTACTGACGTATATTTTGTACCAGTTGGTGTGTTCCTCGTCTGCAAAGCAAGAGCAAAGGTTTTAGGACTTAAATTGCTTGATTTCCATGGAAGAGCTCTGTAGAACACTATGCTTTGCTGTTGCTGTGTTGGTTTTCTCAAGACACAAGTCTTGTTGGTTGTCTGAGTTTCCAGCGAGCAGAAAAGCTGCTGCAGACACTTTCTTGCCCCTTTCCACAAGTGAAGTATATTTTGTACCAGTTGGTGTATTCCTCGTCTGCAGAGCAAGAGCAAAGGTTTTAGGATCTAAATTGCTTGTTTTCCATGGAAGAGCTATGTAGAACACTATGGTTTTCGGTTGCTGTGTTTGTTTTCTCAAGACACAAGCCCTGTTTGTTCTCTGTGTTTTCAGCAAGCAGAGAAGCTGCTGCAGACACTTTCTTGCTCCTTTTCCACTAGTGAAGTATATTTTGTACCAGTTTGTGTATTCCTCGTCTGCAGAGCAAGAGCAAAGGTTTTAGGATCTAAATTGCTTGTTTTCCATGGAAGAGCTATGTAGAACACTATGCTTTGCTGTTGCTGTGTTGGTTTTCTCAAGACACAAACCCTGTTTGTTCCCTGTGTTTTCAGCAAGCAGAAAAGCTGCTGCAGACACTTTCTTGCTCCTTTTCCACTAGTGAAGTATATTTTGTACCAGTTTGTGTATTCCTCGTCTGCAGAGCAAGAGCAAAGGTTTTAGGATCTAAATTGCTTGTTTTCCATGGAAGAGCTCTGTAGAACACTATGCTTTGCTGTTGCTGTGTTGGTTTTCTCAAGACACAAGTCCTGTTGGTTGTCTGTGTTTGCAGCAAGCAGAGAAGCTGCTGCAGACACTTTCTTGCCCCTTTTTCACAAGTGAAGTATATTTTGTACCAGTTGGTGTGTTCCTCGTCTGCAGAGCAAGAGCAAAGGTTTTAGGACCTAAATTGCTTGATTTCCATGGAAGAGCTCTGTAGAACATTATGCTTTGCTGTTACTGTGTTGGTTTTCTCAAGACACAAGTCCTGTTGGTTGTCTGAGTTTCCAGCGAGCAGAAAAGCTGCTGCAGACACTTTCTTGCCCCTTTTTCACAAGTGAAGTATATTTTGTACCAGTTGGTGTATTCCTCGTCTGCAGAGCAAGAGCAAAGGTTTTAGGATCTAAATTGCTTGTTTTCCATGGAAGAGCTATGTAGAACACTATGGTTTTCGGTTGCTGTGTTTGTTTTCTCAAGACACAAGTCCTGTTTGTTCTCTGTGTTTTCAGCAAGCAGAGAAGCTGCTGCAGACACTTTCTTGCTCCTTTTCCACTAGTGAAGTATATTTTGTACCAGTTGGTGTATTCCTCGTCTGGAGAGCAAGAGCAAAGGTTTTAGGACCTAAATTGCTTGATTTCCATGGAAGAGCTCTGTAGAACACTATGCTTTGCTGTTGCTGTGTCGGTTTTCTCAAGAAACAAACCCTGTTTGTTCTCTGTACTTGCAGCGAGCAGAGAAGCTCTTGAAGACACGTACCTGCTTTCTCCACTACTGACGTATATTTTGTACCAGTTGGTGTATTCCTCGTCTGGAGAGCAGGAGCAAAGGTTTTAGGACCTAAATTGCTTGATTTCCTTGGAAGAGATATGTAGAACACTGTGCTTTGCTGTTACTGTGTTGGTTTTCTCAAGACACAAGCCTTGTTAGTTGTATGTGTTTCCAGCGAGCAGAAAAGCTGCTGCAGACACTTTCTTGCCCCTTTTCCACAAGTGAAGTATATTTTGTACCAGTTGGTGTATTCCTCGTCTGCAGAGCAAGAGCAAAGGTTTTAGGATCTAAATTGCTTGTTTTCCATGGAAGAGCTATGTAGAACACTATGGTTTTCGGTTGCTGTGTTTGTTTTCTCAAGACACAAGCCCTGTTTGTTCTCTGTGTTTTCAGCAAGCAGAGAAGCTGCTGCAGACACTTTCTTGCTCCTTTTCCACTAGTGAAGTATATTTTGTACCAGTTTGTGTATTCCTCGTCTGCAGAGCAAGAGCAAAGGTTTTAGGATCTAAATTGCTTGTTTTCCATGGAAGAGCTATGTAGAACACTATGCTTTGCTGTTGCTGTGTTGGTTTTCTCAAGACACAAACCCTGTTTGTTCCCTGTGTTTTCAGCAAGCAGAAAAGCTGCTGCAGACACTTTCTTGCTCCTTTTCCACTAGTGAAGTATATTTTGTACCAGTTTGTGTATTCCTCGTCTGCAGAGCAAGAGCAAAGGTTTTAGGATCTAAATTGCTTGTTTTCCATGGAAGAGCTCTGTAGAACACTATGCTTTGCTGTTGCTGTGTTGGTTTTCTCAAGACACAAGTCCTGTTGGTTGTCTGTGTTTGCAGCAAGCAGAGAAGCTGCTGCAGACACTTTCTTGCCCCTTTTTCACAAGTGAAGTATATTTTGTACCAGTTGGTGTGTTCCTCGTCTGCAGAGACGGATCAAAGGTTTTAGGACTTAAATAGCTTGATTTCATTGGAAGAGCTATTAAGAACACTATGCTTTGCTGTTGCTGTGTTGGTTTTCTAAACACACAAGCCCTGTTTGTTCCCTGTGTTTTCAGCAAGCAGAGAAGCTCTTGAAGACACGTACCTGCTTTCTCCACTACTGACGTATATTTTGTACCAGTTGGTGTGTTCCTCGTCTGCAAAGCAAGAGCAAAGGTTTTAGGACTTAAATTGCTTGATTTCCATGGAAGAGCTCTGTAGAACACTATGCTTTGCTGTTACTGTGTTGGTTTTCTCAAGACACAAGTCTTGTTGGTTGTCTGAGTTTCCAGCGAGCAGAAAAGCTGCTGCAGACACTTTCTTGCCCCTTTTCCACAACTGAAGTATATTTTGTACCAGTTGGTGTATTCCTCGTCTGCAGAGCAAGAGCAAAGGTTTTAGGATCTAAATTGCTTGTTTTCCATGGAAGAGCTCTGTAGAACACTATGCTTTGCTGTTGCTGTGTTGGTTTTCTCAAGACACAAGTCCTGTTTGTTCTCTGTGTTTTCAGCAAGCAGAGAAGCTGCTGCAGACACTTTCTTGCTCCTTTTCCACTAGTGAAGTATATTTTGTACCAGTTGGTGTATTCCTCGTCTGGAGAGCAAGAGCAAAGGTTTTAGGACCTAAATTGCTTGATTTCCATGGAAGAGCTCTGTAGAACACTATGCTTTGCTGTTGCTGTGTCGGTTTTCTCAAGAAACAAACCCTGTTTGTTCTCTGTACTTGCAGCGAGCAGAGAAGCTCTTGAAGACACGTACCTGCTTTCTCCACTACTGACGTATATTTTGTACCAGTTGGTGTATTCCTCGTCTGGAGAGCAGGAGCAAAGGTTTTAGGACCTAAATTGCTTGATTTCCTTGGAAGAGATATGTAGAACACTGTGCTTTGCTGTTGCTGTGTTGGTTTTCTCAAGACACAAGCCTTGTTAGTTGTATGTGTTTCCAGCGAGCAGAAAAGCTGCTGCAGACACTTTCTTGCCCCTTTTCCACAAGTGAAGTATATTTTGTACCAGTTGGTGTATTCCTCGTCTGCAGAGCAAGAGCAAAGGTTTTAGGATCTAAATTGCTTGTTTTCCATGGAAGAGCTATGTAGAACACTATGGTTTTCGGTTGCTGTGTTTGTTTTCTCAAGACACAAGCCCTGTTTGTTCTCTGTGTTTTCAGCAAGCAGAGAAGCTGCTGCAGACACTTTCTTGCTCCTTTTCCACTAGTGAAGTATATTTTGTACCAGTTTGTGTATTCCTCGTCTGCAGAGCAAGAGCAAAGGTTTTAGGATCTAAATTGCTTGTTTTCCATGGAAGAGCTATGTAGAACACTATGCTTTGCTGTTGCTGTGTTGGTTTTCTCAAGACACAAACCCTGTTTGTTCCCTGTGTTTTCAGCAAGCAGAAAAGCTGCTGCAGACACTTTCTTGCCCCTTTTCCACAAGTGAAGTATATTTTGTACCAGTTGGTGTATTCCTCGTCTGCAGAGCAAGAGCAAAGGTTTTAGGATCTAAATTGCTTGTTTTCCATGGAAGAGCTATGTAGAACACTATGGTTTTCGGTTGCTGTGTTTGTTTTCTCAAGACACAAGCCCTGTTTGTTCTCTGTGTTTTCAGCAAGCAGAGAAGCTGCTGCAGACACTTTCTTGCTCCTTTTCCACTAGTGAAGTATATTTTGTACCAGTTTGTGTATTCCTCGTCTGCAGAGCAAGAGCAAAGGTTTTAGGATCTAAATTGCTTGTTTTCCATGGAAGAGCTATGTAGAACACTATGCTTTGCTGTTGCTGTGTTGGTTTTCTCAAGACACAAACCCTGTTTGTTCCCTGTGTTTTCAGCAAGCAGAAAAGCTGCTGCAGACACTTTCTTGCTCCTTTTCCACTAGTGAAGTATATTTTGTACCAGTTTGTGTATTCCTCGTCTGCAGAGCAAGAGCAAAGGTTTTAGGATCTAAATTGCTTGTTTTCCATGGAAGAGCTCTGTAGAACACTATGCTTTGCTGTTGCTGTGTTGGTTTTCTCAAGACACAAGTCCTGTTGGTTGTCTGTGTTTGCAGCAAGCAGAGAAGCTGCTGCAGACACTTTCTTGCCCCTTTTTCACAAGTGAAGTATATTTTGTACCAGTTGGTGTGTTCCTCGTCTGCAGAGACGGATCAAAGGTTTTAGGACTTAAATAGCTTGATTTCATTGGAAGAGCTATTAAGAACACTATGCTTTGCTGTTGCTGTGTTGGTTTTCTAAACACACAAGCCCTGTTTGTTCCCTGTGTTTTCAGCAAGCAGAGAAGCTCTTGAAGACACGTACCTGCTTTCTCCACTACTGACGTATATTTTGTACCAGTTGGTGTGTTCCTCGTCTGCAAAGCAAGAGCAAAGGTTTTAGGACTTAAATTGCTTGATTTCCATGGAAGAGCTCTGTAGAACACTATGCTTTGCTGTTACTGTGTTGGTTTTCTCAAGACACAAGTCTTGTTGGTTGTCTGAGTTTCCAGCGAGCAGAAAAGCTGCTGCAGACACTTTCTTGCCCCTTTTCCACAAGTGAAGTATATTTTGTACCAGTTGGTGTATTCCTCGTCTGCAGAGCAAGAGCAAAGGTTTTAGGATCTAAATTGCTTGTTTTCCATGGAAGAGCTATGTAGAACACTATGCTTTGCTGTTGCTGTGTTGGTTTTCTAAAGACACAAACCCTGTTTGTTCCCTGTGTTTTCAGCAAGCAGAGAAGCTGCTGCAGACACTTTCTTGCCCCTTTTCCACAAGTGAAGTATATTTTGTACCAGTTGGTGTATTCCTCTTCTGCAGAGCAAGAGCAAAGGTTTTAGGATCTAAATTGCTTGTTTTCCATGGAAGAGCTCTGTAGAACACAACGCTTTGCTGTTGCTGTGTTGGTTTTCTCAAGACACAAGTCCTGTTGGTTGTCTGTGTTTGCAGCAAGCAGAGAAGCTGCTGCAGACACTTTCTTGCTCCTTTTTCACAAGTGAAGTATATTTTGTACCAGTTGGTGTGTTCCTCGTCTGCAAAGCAAGAGCAAATGTGTTAGGACCTAAATTGCTTGATTTCCATGGAAGAGCTCTGTAGAACACTATGCTTTGCTGTTGCTGTGTTGGTTTTCTCAAGAAACAAACCCTGTTTGTTCTCTGTACTTGCAGCAAGCAGAGAAGCTGCTGCAGACACTTTCTTGCCCCTTTTTCACAAGTGAAGTATATTTTGTACCAGTTGGTGTGTTCCTCGTCTGCAGAGCAAGAGCAAAGGTTTTAGGACCTAAATTGCTTGATTTCCATGGAAGAGCTCTGTAGAACATTATGCTTTGCTGTTACTGTGTTGGTTTTCTCAAGACACAAGTCCTGTTGGTTGTCTGAGTTTCCAGCGAGCAGAAAAGCTGCTGCAGACACTTTCTTGCCCCTTTTTCACAAGTGAAGTATATTTTGTACCAGTTGGTGTATTCCTCGTCTGCAGAGCAAGAGCAAAGGTTTTAGGATCTAAATTGCTTGTTTTCCATGGAAGAGCTATGTAGAACACTATGGTTTTCGGTTGCTGTGTTTGTTTTCTCAAGACACAAGTCCTGTTTGTTCTCTGTGTTTTCAGCAAGCAGAGAAGCTGCTGCAGACACTTTCTTGCTCCTTTTCCACTAGTGAAGTATATTTTGTACCAGTTGGTGTATTCCTCGTCTGGAGAGCAAGAGCAAAGGTTTTAGGACCTAAATTGCTTGATTTCCATGGAAGAGCTCTGTAGAACACTATGCTTTGCTGTTGCTGTGTCGGTTTTCTCAAGAAACAAACCCTGTTTGTTCTCTGTACTTGCAGCGAGCAGAGAAGCTCTTGAAGACACGTACCTGCTTTCTCCACTACTGACGTATATTTTGTACCAGTTGGTGTATTCCTCGTCTGGAGAGCAGGAGCAAAGGTTTTAGGACCTAAATTGCTTGATTTCCTTGGAAGAGATATGTAGAACACTGTGCTTTGCTGTTGCTGTGTTGGTTTTCTCAAGACACAAGCCTTGTTAGTTGTATGTGTTTCCAGCGAGCAGAAAAGCTGCTGCAGACACTTTCTTGCCCCTTTTCCACAAGTGAAGTATATTTTGTACCAGTTGGTGTATTCCTCGTCTGCAGAGCAAGAGCAAAGGTTTTAGGATCTAAATTGCTTGTTTTCCATGGAAGAGCTATGTAGAACACTATGGTTTTCGGTTGCTGTGTTTGTTTTCTCAAGACACAAGCCCTGTTTGTTCTCTGTGTTTTCAGCAAGCAGAGAAGCTGCTGCAGACACTTTCTTGTTCCTTTTCCACTAGTGAAGTATATTTTGTACCAGTTTGTGTATTCCTCGTCTGCAGAGCAAGAGCAAAGGTTTTAGGATCTAAATTGCTTGTTTTCCATGGAAGAGCTATGTAGAACACTATGCTTTGCTGTTGCTGTGTTGGTTTTCTCAAGACACAAACCCTGTTTGTTCCCTGTGTTTTCAGCAAGCAGAAAAGCTGCTGCAGACACTTTCTTGCTCCTTTTCCACTAGTGAAGTATATTTTGTACCAGTTTGTGTATTCCTCGTCTGCAGAGCAAGAGCAAAGGTTTTAGGATCTAAATTGCTTGTTTTCCATGGAAGAGCTCTGTAGAACACTATGCTTTGCTGTTGCTGTGTTGGTTTTCTCAAGACACAAGTCCTGTTGGTTGTCTGTGTTTGCAGCAAGCAGAGAAGCTGCTGCAGACACTTTCTTGCCCCTTTTTCACAAGTGAAGTATATTTTGTACCAGTTGGTGTGTTCCTCGTCTGCAGAGACGGATCAAAGGTTTTAGGACTTAAATAGCTTGATTTCATTGGAAGAGCTATTAAGAACACTATGCTTTGCTGTTGCTGTGTTGGTTTTCTAAACACACAAGCCCTGTTTGTTCCCTGTGTTTTCAGCAAGCAGAGAAGCTCTTGAAGACACGTACCTGCTTTCTCCACTACTGACGTATATTTTGTACCAGTTGGTGTGTTCCTCGTCTGCAAAGCAAGAGCAAAGGTTTTAGGACTTAAATTGCTTGATTTCCATGGAAGAGCTCTGTAGAACACTATGCTTTGCTGTTACTGTGTTGGTTTTCTCAAGACACAAGTCTTGTTGGTTGTCTGAGTTTCCAGCGAGCAGAAAAGCTGCTGCAGACACTTTCTTGCCCCTTTTCCACAAGTGAAGTATATTTTGTACCAGTTGGTGTATTCCTCTTCTGCAGAGCAAGAGCAAAGGTTTTAGGATCTAAATTGCTTGTTTTCCATGGAAGAGCTATGTAGAACACTATGCTTTGCTGTTGCTGTGTTGGTTTTCTAAAGACACAAGCCCTGTTTGTTCCCTGTGTTTTCAGCAAGCAGAGAAGCTGCTGCAGACACTTTCTTGCCCCTTTTCCACAAGTGAAGTATATTTTGTACCAGTTGGTGTATTCCTTGTCTGCAGAGCAAGAGCAAAGGTTTTAGGATCTAAATTGCTTGTTTTCCATGGAAGAACTCTGTAGAACACTATGCTTTGCTGTTGCTGTGTTGGTTTTCTCAAGACACAAGTCCTGTTGGTTGTCTGTGTTTGCAGCAAGCAGAGAAGCTGCTGCAGACACTTTCTTGCCCCTTTTCCACAAGTGAAGTATATTTTGTACCAGTTGGTGTATTCCTCGTCTGCAGAGCAAGAGCAAAGGTTTTAGGATCTAAATTGCTTGTTTTCCATGGAAGAGCTATGTAGAACACTATGGTTTGCTGTTGCTGTGTTGGTTTTCTCAAGACACAAGCCCTGTTTGTTCTCTGTGTTTTCAGCAAGCAGAGAAGCTGCTGCAGACACTTTCTTGCTCCTTTTCCACTAGTGAAGTATATTTTGTACCAGTTTGTGTATTCCTCGTCTGCAGAGCAAGAGCAAAGGTTTTAGGATCTAAATTGCTTGTTTTCCATGGAAGAGCTATGTAGAACACTATGCTTTGCTGTTGCTGTGTTGGTTTTCTCAAGACACAAGTCTTGTTGGTTGTCTGTGTTTGCAGCAAGCAGAGAAGCTGCTGCAGACACTTTCTTGCCCCTTTTTCACAAGTGAAGTATATTTTGTACCAGTTGGTGTGTTCCTCGTCTGCAGAGCAAGAGCAAAGGTTTTAGGACCTAAATTGCTTGATTTCCATGGAAGAGCTCTGTAGAACACTATGCTTTGCTGTTACTGTGTTGGTTTTCTCAAGACACAAGTCCTGTTGGTTGTCTGAGTTTCCAGCGAGCAGAAAAGCTGCTGCAGACACTTTCTTGCCCCTTTTCCACAAGTGAAGTATATTTTGTACCAGTTGGTGTATTCCTCGTCTGCAGAGCAAGAGCAAAGGTTTTAGGATCTAAATTGCTTGTTTTCCATGGAAGAGCTCTGTAGAACACTATGCTTTGCTGTTGCTGTGTTGGTTTTCTCAAGAAACAAACCCTGTTTGTTCCCTGTACTTGCAGCGAGCAGAGAAGCTCTTGAAGACACGTACCTGCTTTCTCCACTACTGACGTATATTTTGTACCAGTTGGTGTATTCCTCGTCTGGAGAGCAGGAGCAAAGGTTTTAGGACCTAAATTGCTTGATTTCCTTGGAAGAGATATGTAGAACACTGTGCTTTGCTGTTACTGTGTTGGTTTTCTCAAGACACAAGCCTTGTTAGTTGTATGTGTTTCCAGCGAGCAGAAAAGCTGCTGCAGACACTTTCTTGCCCCTTTTCCACAAGTGAAGTATATTTTGTACCAGTTGGTGTATTCCTCGTCTGCAGAGCAAGAGCAAAGGTTTTAGGATCTAAATTGCTTGTTTTCCATGGAAGAGCTATGTAGAACACTATGGTTTTCGGTTGCTGTGTTTGTTTTCTCAAGACACAAGCCCTGTTTGTTCTCTGTGTTTTCAGCAAGCAGAGAAGCTGCTGCAGACACTTTCTTGCTCCTTTTCCACTAGTGAAGTATATTTTGTACCAGTTGGTGTATTCCTCGTCTGGAGAGCAAGAGCAAAGGTTTTAGGACCTAAATTGCTTGATTTCCATGGAAGAGCTCTGTAGAACACTATGCTTTGCTGTTGCTGTGTCGGTTTTCTCAAGAAACAAACCCTGTTTGTTCTCTGTACTTGCAGCGAGCAGAGAAGCTCTTGAAGACACGTACCTGCTTTCTCCACTACTGACGTATATTTTGTACCAGTTGGTGTATTCCTCGTCTGGAGAGCAGGAGCAAAGGTTTTAGGACCTAAATTGCTTGATTTCCTTGGAAGAGATATGTAGAACACTGTGCTTTGCTGTTACTGTGTTGGTTTTCTCAAGACACAAGCCTTGTTAGTTGTATGTGTTTCCAGCGAGCAGAAAAGCTGCTGCAGACACTTTCTTGCCCCTTTTCCACAAGTGAAGTATATTTTGTACCAGTTGGTGTATTCCTCGTCTGCAGAGCAAGAGCAAAGGTTTTAGGATCTAAATTGCTTGTTTTCCATGGAAGAGCTATGTAGAACACTATGCTTTGCTGTTGCTGTGTTGGTTTTCTAAAGACACAAGCCCTGTTTGTTCCCTGTGTTTTCAGCAAGCAGAGAAGCTCTTGAAGACACGTACCTGCTTTCTCCACTACTGACGTATATTTTGTACCAGTTGGTGTGTTCCTCGTCTGCAAAGCAAGAGCAAAGGTTTTAGGATCTAAATTGCTTGATTTCCATGGAAGAGCTCTGTAGAACACTATGCTTTGCTGTTACTGTGTTGGTTTTCTCAAGACACAAGTCTTGTTGGTTGTCTGAGTTTCCAGCGAGCAGAGAAGCTGCTGCAGACACTTTCTTGCCCCTTTTCCACAAGTGAAGTATATTTTGTACCAGTTGGTGTATTCTTCGTCTGCAGAGCAAGAGCAAAGGTTTTAGGATCTAAATTGCTTGTTTTCCATGGAAGAGCTATGTAGAACACTATGCTTTGCTGTTGCTGTGTTGGTTTTCTAAAGACACAAACCCTGTTTGTTCCCTGTGTTTTCAGCAAGCAGAGAAGCTGCTGCAGACACTTTCTTGCCCCTTTTCCACAAGTGAAGTATATTTTGTACCAGTTGGTGTATTCCTCTTCTGCAGAGCAAGAGCAAAGGTTTTAGGATCTAAATTGCTTGTTTTCCATGGAAGAGCTCTGTAGAACACAACGCTTTGCTGTTGCTGTGTTGGTTTTCTCAAGACACAAGTCCTGTTGGTTGTCTGTGTTTGCAGCAAGCAGAGAAGCTGCTGCAGACACTTTCTTGCTCCTTTTTCACAAGTGAAGTATATTTTGTACCAGTTGGTGTGTTCCTCGTCTGCAAAGCAAGAGCAAATGTGTTAGGACCTAAATTGCTTGATTTCCATGGAAGAGCTCTGTAGAACACTATGCTTTGCTGTTGCTGTGTTGGTTTTCTCAAGAAACAAACCCTGTTTGTTCTCTGTACTTGCAGCGAGCAGAGAAGCTCTTGAAGACACGTACCTGCTTTCTCCACTACTGACGTATATTTTGTACCAGTTGGTGTATTCCTCGTCTGGAGAGCAGGAGCAAAGGTTTTAGGATCTAAATTGCTTGATTTCCTTGGAAGAGATATGTAGAACACTATGCTTTGCTGTTGCTGTGTTGGTTTTCTCAAGACACAAGTCCTGTTGGTTGTCTGTGTTTGCAGCAAGCAGAGAAGCTGCTGCAGACACTTTCTTGCCCCTTTTCCACAACTGAAGTATATTTTGTACCAGTTGGTGTATTCCTCGTCTGCAGAGCAAGAGCAAAGGTTTTAGGATCTAAATTGCTTGTTTTCCATGGAAGAGCTCTGTAGAACACTATGGTTTTCGGTTGCTGTGTTTGTTTTCTCAAGACACAAGCCCTGTTTGTTCCCTGTGTTTTCAGCAAGCAGAGAAGCTGCTGCAGACACTTTCTTGCTCCTTTTCCACTAGTGAAGTATATTTTGTACCAGTTGGTGTATTCCTCGTCTGGAGAGCAGGAGCAAAGGTTTTAGGACCTAAATTGCTTGATTTCCTTGGAAGAGATATGTAGAACACTGTGCTTTGCTGTTGCTGTGTTGGTTTTCTCAAGACACAAACCCTGTTTGTTCCCTGTGTTTTCAGCAAGCAGAGAAGCTGCTGCAGACACTTTCTTGCCCCTTTTACACAAGTGAAGTATATTTTGTACCAGTTGGTGTATTCCTCGTCTGCAGAGCAAGAGCAAAGGTTTTAGGATCTAAATTGCTTGTTTTCCATGGAAGAGCTATGTAGAACACTATGCTTTGCTGTTGCTGTGTTGGTTTTCTAAAGACACAAGCCCTGTTTGTTCTCTGTGTTTTCAGCAAGCAGAGAAGCTGCTGCAGACACTTTCTTGCTCCTTTTCCACTAGTGAAGTATATTTTGTACCAGTTGGTGTATTCCTCGTCTGGAGAGCAGGAGCAAAGGTTTTAGGACCTAAATTGCTTGATTTCCTTGGAAGAGATATGTAGAACACTGTGCTTTGCTGTTGCTGTGTTGGTTTTCTCAAGACACAAACCCTGTTTGTTCCCTGTGTTTTCAGCAAGCAGAGAAGCTGCTGCAGACACTTTCTTGCCCCTTTTCCACAAGTGAAGTATATTTTGTACCAGTTGGTGTATTCCTTGTCTGCAGAGCAAGAGCAAAGGTTTTAGGATCTAAATTGCTTGTTTTCCATGGAAGAGCTATGTAGAACACTATGCTTTGCTGTTGCTGTGTTGGTTTTCTAAAGACACAAACCCTGTTTGTTCCCTGTGTTTTCAGCAAGCAGAGAAGCTGCTGCAGACACTTTCTTGCCCCTTTTCCACAAGTGAAGTATATTTTGTACCAGTTGGTGTATTCCTCGTCTGCAGAGCAAGAGCAAAGGTTTTAGGATCTAAATTGCTTGTTTTCCATGGAAGAGCTATGTAGAACACTGTGCTTTGCTGTTGCTGTGTTGGTTTTCTCAAGACACAAGTCCTGTTGGTTGTCTGTGTTTGCAGCAAGCAGAGAAGCTGCTGCAGACACTTTCTTGCCCCTTTTCCACAAGTGAAGTATATTTTGTACCAGTTGGTGTATTCCTCGTCTGCAGAGCAAGAGCAAAGGTGTTAGGACCTAAATTGCTTGATTTCCATGGAAGAGCTCTGTAGAACACTATGCTTTGCTGTTGCTGTGTCGGTTTTCTCAAGAAACAAACCCTGTTTGTTCTCTGTACTTGCAGCGAGCAGAGAAGCTCTTGAAGACACGTACCTGCTTTCTCCACTACTGACGTATATTTTGTACCAGTTGGTGTATTCCTCGTCTGGAGAGCAGGAGCAAAGGTTTTAGGACCTAAATTGCTTGATTTCCTTGGAAGAGATATGTAGAACACTGTGCTTTGCTGTTACTGTGTTGGTTTTCTCAAGACACAAGCCTTGTTAGTTGTATGTGTTTCCAGCGAGCAGAAAAGCTGCTGCAGACACTTTCTTGCCCCTTTTCCACAACTGAAGTATATTTTGTACCAGTTGGTGTATTCCTCGTCTGCAGAGCAAGAGCAAAGGTTTTAGGATCTAAATTGCTTGTTTTCCATGGAAGAGCTATGTAGAACACTATGCTTTGCTGTTGCTGTGTTGGTTTTCTCAAGACACAAGCCCTGTTTGTTCTCTGTGTTTTCAGCAAGCAGAGAAGCTGCTGCAGACACTTTCTTGTTCCTTTTCCACTAGTGAAGTATATTTTGTACCAGTTTGTGTATTCCTCGTCTGCAGAGCAAGAGCAAAGGTTTTAGGATCTAAATTGCTTGTTTTCCATGGAAGAGCTATGTAGAACACTATGCTTTGCTGTTGCTGTGTTGGTTTTCTCAAGACACAAACCCTGTTTGTTCCCTGTGTTTTCAGCAAGCAGAGAAGCTGCTGCAGACACTTTCTTGCCCCTTTTTCACAAGTGAAGTATATTTTGTACCAGTTGGTGTGTTCCTCGTCTGCAGAGACGGATCAAAGGTTTTAGGACTTAAATAGCTTGATTTCATTGGAAGAGCTATTAAGAACACTATGCTTTGCTGTTGCTGTGTTGGTTTTCTAAAGACACAAGCCCTGTTTGTTCCCTGTGTTTTCAGCAAGCAGAGAAGCTCTTGAAGACACGTACCTGCTTTCTCCACTACTGACGTATATTTTGTACCAGTTGGTGTGTTCCTCGTCTGCAAAGCAAGAGCAAAGGTTTTAGGATCTAAATTGCTTGATTTCCATGGAAGAGCTCTGTAGAACACTATGCTTTGCTGTTACTGTGTTGGTTTTCTCAAGACACAAGTCTTGTTGGTTGTCTGAGTTTCCAGCGAGCAGAGAAGCTGCTGCAGACACTTTCTTGCCCCTTTTCCACAAGTGAAGTATATTTTGTACCAGTTGGTGTATTCTTCGTCTGCAGAGCAAGAGCAAAGGTTTTAGGATCTAAATTGCTTGTTTTCCATGGAAGAGCTATGTAGAACACTATGCTTTGCTGTTGCTGTGTTGGTTTTCTCAAGACACAAGTCCTGTTGGTTGTCTGTGTTTGCAGCAAGCAGAGAAGCTGCTGCAGACACTTTCTTGCCCCTTTTCCACAAGTGAAGTATATTTTGTACCAGTTGGTGTATTCCTTGTCTGCAGAGCAAGTGCAAAGGTTTTAGGATCTAAATTGCTTGTTTTCCATTAAAGAGCTATGTAGAACACTATGCTTTGCTGTTGCTGTGTTGGTTTTCTCAAGACACAAGTCCTGTTGGTTGTCTGTGTTTGCAGCAAGCAGAGAAGCTGCTGCAGACACTTTCTTGCCCCTTTTCCACAAGTGAAGTATATTTTGTACCAGTTGGTGTATTCCTCGTCTGCAGAGCAAGAGCAAAGGTGTTAGGACCTAAATTGCTTGATTTCCATGGAAGAGTTCTGTAGAACACTATGCTTTGCTGTTGCTGTGTCGGTTTTCTCAAGAAACAAACCCTGTTTGTTCTCTGTACTTGCAGCGAGCAGAGAAGCTCTTAAAGACACGTACCTGCTTTCTCCACTACTGACGTATATTTTGTACCAGTTGGTGTATTCCTCGTCTGCAGAGCAAGAGCAAAGGTTTTAGGACCTAAATTGCTTGATTTCCTTGGAAGAGATATGTAGAACACTGTGCTTTGCTGTTACTGTGTTGGTTTTCTCAAGACACAAGCCTTGTTAGTTGTATGTGTTTCCAGGGAGCAGAAAAGCTGCTGCAGACACTTTCTTGCCCCTTTTCCACAACTGAAGTATATTTTGTACCAGTTGGTGTATTCCTCGTCTGCAGAGCAAGAGCAAAGGTTTTAGGATCTAAACTGCTTGTTTTCCATGGAAGAGCTATGTAGAACACTATGCTTTGCTGTTGCTGTGTTGGTTTTCTCAAGACACAAGCCCTGTTTGTTCTCTGTGTTTTCAGCAAGCAGAGAAGCTGCTGCAGACACTTTCTTGCTCCTTTTCCACTAGTGAAGTATATTTTGTACCAGTTTGTGTATTCCTCGTCTGCAGAGCAAGAGCAAAGGTTTTAGGATCTAAATTGCTTGTTTTCCATGGAAGAGCTATGTAGAACACTATGCTTTGCTGTTGCTGTGTTGGTTGTCTCAAGACACAAACCCTGTTTGTTCCCTGTGTTTGCAGCAAGCAGAGAAGCTGCTGCAGACACTTTCTTGCCCCTTTTTCACAAGTGAAGTATATTTTGTACCAGTTGGTGTGTTCCTCGTCTGCAGAGACGGATCAAAGGTTTTAGGACTTAAATAGCTTGATTTCATTGGAAGAGCTATTAAGAACACTATGCTTTGCTGTTGCTGTGTTGGTTTTCTAAAGACACAAGCCCTGTTTGTTCCCTGTGTTTTCAGCAAGCAGAGAAGCTCTTGAAGACACGTACTTGCTTTCTCCACTACTGACGTATATTTTGTACCAGTTGGTGTGTTCCTCGTCTGCAAAGCAAGAGCAAAGGTTTTAGGATCTAAATTGCTTGATTTCCATGGAAGAGCTCTGTAGAACACTATGCTTTGCTGTTACTGTGTTGGTTTTCTCAAGACACAAGTCTTGTTGGTTGTCTGAGTTTCCAGCGAGCAGAGAAGCTGCTGCAGACACTTTCTTGCCCCTTTTCCACAAGTGAAGTATATTTTGTACCAGTTGGTGTATTCTTCGTCTGCAGAGCAAGAGCAAAGGTTTTAGGATCTAAATTGCTTGTTTTCCATGGAAGAGCTATGTAGAACACTATGCTTTGCTGTTGCTGTGTTGGTTTTCTAAAGACACAAACCCTGTTTGTTCCCTGTGTTTTCAGCAAGCAGAGAAGCTGCTGCAGACACTTTCTTGCCCCTTTTCCACAAGTGAAGTATATTTTGTACCAGTTGGTGTATTCCTTGTCTGCAGAGCAAGAGCAAAGGTTTTAGGATCTAAATTGCTTGTTTTCCATGGAAGAGCTATGTAGAACACTATGCTTTGCTGTTGCTGTGTTGGTTTTCTCAAGACACAAGTCCTGTTGGTTGTCTGTGTTTGCAGCAAGCAGAGAAGCTGCTGCAGACACTTTCTTGCCCCTTTTCCACAAGTGAAGTATATTTTGTACCAGTTGGTGTATTCCTTGTCTGCAGAGCAAGAGCAAAGGTGTTAGGACCTAAATTGCTTGATTTCCATGGAAGAGCTCTGTAGAACACTATGCTTTGCTGTTGCTGTGTCGGTTTTCTCAAGAAACAAACCCTGTTTGTTCTCTGTACTTGCAGCGAGCAGAGAAGCTCTTAAAGACACGTACCTGCTTTCTCCACTACTGACGTATATTTTGTACCAGTTGGTGTATTCCTCGTCTGGAGAGCAGGAGCAAAGGTTTTAGGACCTAAATTGCTTGATTTCCTTGGAAGAGATATGTAGAACACTGTGCTTTGCTGTTACTGTGTTGGTTTTCTCAAGACACAAGCCTTGTTAGTTGTATGTGTTTCCAGCGAGCAGAAAAGCTGCTGCAGACACTTTCTTGCCCCTTTTCCACAAGTGAAGTATATTTTGTACCAGTTGGTGTATTCCTCGTCTGCAGAGCAAGAGCAAAGGTTTTAGGATCTAAATTGCTTGTTTTCCATGGAAGAGCTATGTAGAACACTATGCTTTGCTGTTGCTGTGTTGGTTTTCTCAAGACACAAGCCCTGTTTGTTCTCTGTGTTTTCAGCAAGCAGAGAAGCTGCTGCAGACACTTTCTTGCTCCTTTTCCACTAGTGAAGTATATTTTGTACCAGTTGGTGTATTCCTCGTCTGCAGAGCAAGAGCAAAGGTTTTAGGATCTAAATTGCTTGTTTTCCATGGAAGAGCTATGTAGAACACTATGCTTTGCTGTTGCTGTGTTGGTTTTCTCAAGACACAAGTCCTGTTGGTTGTCTGTGTTTGCAGCAAGCAGAGAAGCTGCTGCAGACACTTTCTTGCCCCTTTTCCACAAGTGAAGTATATTTTGTACCAGTTGGTGTATTCCTCGTCTGCAGAGCAAGTGCAAAGGTTTTAGGATCTAAATTGCTTGTTTTCCATGGAAGAGCTATGTAGAACACTATGCTTTGCTGTTGCTGTGTTGGTTTTCTCAAGACACAAGTCCTGTTGGTTGTCTGTGTTTGCAGCAAGCAGAGAAGCTGCTGCAGACACTTTCTTGCCCCTTTTCCACAAGTGAAGTATATTTTTGTACCAGTTGGTGTATTCCTCGTCTGCAGAGCAAGAGCAAAGGTGTTAGGACCTAAATTGCTTGATTTCCATGGAAGAGTTCTGTAGAACACTATGCTTTGCTGTTGCTGTGTCGGTTTTCTCAAGAAACAAACCCTGTTTGTTCTCTGTACTTGCAGCGAGCAGAGAAGCTCTTAAAGACACGTACCTGCTTTCTCCACTACTGACGTATATTTTGTACCAGTTGGTGTATTCCTCGTCTGGAGAGCAGGAGCAAAGGTTTTAGGACCTAAATTGCTTGATTTCCTTGGAAGAGATATGTAGAACACTGTGCTTTGCTGTTACTGTGTTGGTTTTCTCAAGACACAAGCCTTGTTAGTTGTATGTGTTTCCAGGGAGCAGAAAAGCTGCTGCAGACACTTTCTTGCCCCTTTTCCACAACTGAAGTATATTTTGTACCAGTTTGTGTATTCCTCGTCTGCAGAGCAAGAGCAAAGGTTTTAGGATCTAAATTGCTTGTTTTCCATGGAAGAGCTATGTAGAACACTATGCTTTGCTGTTGCTGTGTTGTTTTCTCAAGACACAAGCCCTGTTTGTTCTCTGTGTTTTCAGCAAGCAGAGAAGCTGCTGCAGACACTTTCTTGCTCCTTTTCCACTAGTGAAGTATATTTTGTACCAGTTTGTGTATTCCTCGTCTGCAGAGCAAGAGCAAAGGTTTTAGGATCTAAATTGCTTGTTTTCCATGGAAGAGCTATGTAGAACACTATGCTTTGCTGTTGCTGTGTTGGTTGTCTCAAGACACAAACCCTGTTTGTTCCCTGTGTTTGCAGCAAGCAGAGAAGCTGCTGCAGACACTTTCTTGCCCCTTTTTCACAAGTGAAGTATATTTTGTACCAGTTGGTGTGTTCCTCGTCTGCAGAGACGGATCAAAGGTTTTAGGACTTAAATTGCTTGATTTCTTTGGAAGAGCTGTTAAGAACACTATGCTTTGCTGTTGCTGTGTTGGTTTTCTAAAGACACAAGCCCTGTTTGTTCCCTGTGTTTTCAGCAAGCAGAGAAGCTCTTGAAGACACGTACCTGCTTTCTCCACTACTGACGTATATTTTGTACCAGTTGGTGTGTTCCTCGTCTGCAAAGCAAGAGCAAAGGTTTTAGGACTTAAATTGCTTGATTTCCATGGAAGAGCTCTGTAGAACACTATGCTTTGCTGTTACTGTGTTGGTTTTCTCAAGACACAAGTCTTGTTGGTTGTCTGAGTTTCCAGCGAGCAGAGAAGCTGCTGCAGACACTTTCTTGCCCCTTTTCCACAAGTGAAGTATATTTTGTACCAGTTGGTGTATTCTTCGTCTGCAGAGCAAGAGCAAAGGTTTTAGGATCTAAATTGCTTGTTTTCCATGGAAGAGCTATGTAGAACACTATGCTTTGCTGTTGCTGTGTTGGTTTTCTAAAGACACAAACCCTGTTTGTTCCCTGTGTTTTCAGCAAGCAGAGAAGCTGCTGCAGACACTTTCTTGCCCCTTTTCCACAAGTGAAGTATATTTTGTACCAGTTGGTGTATTCCTTGTCTGCAGAGCAAGAGCAAAGGTTTTAGGATCTAAATTGCTTGTTTTCCATGGAAGAGCTATGTAGAACACTATGCTTTGCTGTTGCTGTGTTGGTTTTCTCAAGACACAAGTCCTGTTGGTTGTCTGTGTTTGCAGCAAGCAGAGAAGCTGCTGCAGACACTTTCTTGCCCCTTTTCCACAAGTGAAGTATATTTTGTACCAGTTGGTGTATTCCTTGTCTGCAGAGCAAGAGCAAAGGTGTTAGGACCTAAATTGCTTGATTTCCATGGAAGAGCTCTGTAGAACACTATGCTTTGCTGTTGCTGTGTCGGTTTTCTCAAGAAACAAACCCTGTTTGTTCTCTGTACTTGCAGCGAGCAGAGAAGCTCTTAAAGACACGTACCTGCTTTCTCCACTACTGACGTATATTTTGTACCAGTTGGTGTATTCCTCGTCTGGAGAGCAGGAGCAAAGGTTTTAGGACCTAAATTGCTTGATTTCCTTGGAAGAGATATGTAGAACACTGTGCTTTGCTGTTACTGTGTTGGTTTTCTCAAGACACAAGCCTTGTTAGTTGTATGTGTTTCCAGCGAGCAGAAAAGCTGCTGCAGACACTTTCTTGCCCCTTTTCCACAAGTGAAGTATATTTTGTACCAGTTGGTGTATTCCTCGTCTGCAGAGCAAGAGCAAAGGTTTTAGGATCTAAATTGCTTGTTTTCCATGGAAGAGCTATGTAGAACACTATGCTTTGCTGTTGCTGTGTTGGTTTTCTCAAGACACAAGCCCTGTTTGTTCTCTGTGTTTTCAGCAAGCAGAGAAGCTGCTGCAGACACTTTCTTGCTCCTTTTCCACTAGTGAAGTATATTTTGTACCAGTTGGTGTATTCCTCGTCTGCAGAGCAAGAGCAAAGGTTTTAGGATCTAAATTGCTTGTTTTCCATGGAAGAGCTATGTAGAACACTATGCTTTGCTGTTGCTGTGTTGGTTTTCTCAAGACACAAGTCCTGTTGGTTGTCTGTGTTTGCAGCAAGCAGAGAAGCTGCTGCAGACACTTTCTTGCCCCTTTTTCACAAGTGAAGTATATTTTGTACCAGTTGGTGTGTTCCTCGTCTGCAGAGACGGATCAAAGGTTTTAGGACTTAAATAGCTTGATTTCATTGGAAGAGCTATTAAGAACACTATGCTTTGCTGTTGCTGTGTTGGTTTTCTAAAGACACAAGCCCTGTTTGTTCCCTGTGTTTTCAGCAAGCAGAGAAGCTCTTGAAGACACGTACCTGCTTTCTCCACTACTGACGTATATTTTGTACCAGTTGGTGTGTTCCTCGTCTGCAAAGCAAGAGCAAAGGTTTTAGGATCTAAATTGCTTGATTTCCATGGAAGAGCTCTGTAGAACACTATGCTTTGCTGTTACTGTGTTGGTTTTCTCAAGACACAAGTCTTGTTGGTTGTCTGAGTTTCCAGCGAGCAGAGAAGCTGCTGCAGACACTTTCTTGCCCCTTTTCCACAAGTGAAGTATATTTTGTACCAGTTGGTGTATTCTTCGTCTGCAGAGCAAGAGCAAAGGTTTTAGGATCTAAATTGCTTGTTTTCCATGGAAGAGCTATGTAGAACACTATGCTTTGCTGTTGCTGTGTTGGTTTTCTCAAGACACAAGTCCTGTTGGTTGTCTGTGTTTGCAGCAAGCAGAGAAGCTGCTGCAGACACTTTCTTGCCCCTTTTCCACAAGTGAAGTATATTTTGTACCAGTTGGTGTATTCCTTGTCTGCAGAGCAAGTGCAAAGGTTTTAGGATCTAAATTGCTTGTTTTCCATTAAAGAGCTATGTAGAACACTATGCTTTGCTGTTGCTGTGTTGGTTTTCTCAAGACACAAGTCCTGTTGGTTGTCTGTGTTTGCAGCAAGCAGAGAAGCTGCTGCAGACACTTTCTTGCCCCTTTTCCACAAGTGAAGTATATTTTGTACCAGTTGGTGTATTCCTCGTCTGCAGAGCAAGAGCAAAGGTGTTAGGACCTAAATTGCTTGATTTCCATGGAAGAGTTCTGTAGAACACTATGCTTTGCTGTTGCTGTGTCGGTTTTCTCAAGAAACAAACCCTGTTTGTTCTCTGTACTTGCAGCGAGCAGAGAAGCTCTTAAAGACACGTACCTGCTTTCTCCACTACTGACGTATATTTTGTACCAGTTGGTGTATTCCTCGTCTGCAGAGCAAGAGCAAAGGTTTTAGGACCTAAATTGCTTGATTTCCTTGGAAGAGATATGTAGAACACTGTGCTTTGCTGTTACTGTGTTGGTTTTCTCAAGACACAAGCCTTGTTAGTTGTATGTGTTTCCAGGGAGCAGAAAAGCTGCTGCAGACACTTTCTTGCCCCTTTTCCACAACTGAAGTATATTTTGTACCAGTTGGTGTATTCCTCGTCTGCAGAGCAAGAGCAAAGGTTTTAGGATCTAAACTGCTTGTTTTCCATGGAAGAGCTATGTAGAACACTATGCTTTGCTGTTGCTGTGTTGGTTTTCTCAAGACACAAGCCCTGTTTGTTCTCTGTGTTTTCAGCAAGCAGAGAAGCTGCTGCAGACACTTTCTTGCTCCTTTTCCACTAGTGAAGTATATTTTGTACCAGTTTGTGTATTCCTCGTCTGCAGAGCAAGAGCAAAGGTTTTAGGATCTAAATTGCTTGTTTTCCATGGAAGAGCTATGTAGAACACTATGCTTTGCTGTTGCTGTGTTGGTTGTCTCAAGACACAAACCCTGTTTGTTCCCTGTGTTTGCAGCAAGCAGAGAAGCTGCTGCAGACACTTTCTTGCCCCTTTTTCACAAGTGAAGTATATTTTGTACCAGTTGGTGTGTTCATCGTCTGCAGAGACGGATCAAAGGTTTTAGGACTTAAATAGCTTGATTTCATTGGAAGAGCTATTAAGAACACTATGCTTTGCTGTTGCTGTGTTGGTTTTCTAAAGACACAAGCCCTGTTTGTTCCCTGTGTTTTCAGCAAGCAGAGAAGCTCTTGAAGACACGTACTTGCTTTCTCCACTACTGACGTATATTTTGTACCAGTTGGTGTGTTCCTCGTCTGCAAAGCAAGAGCAAAGGTTTTAGGATCTAAATTGCTTGATTTCCATGGAAGAGCTCTGTAGAACACTATGCTTTGCTGTTACTGTGTTGGTTTTCTCAAGACACAAGTCTTGTTGGTTGTCTGAGTTTCCAGCGAGCAGAGAAGCTGCTGCAGACACTTTCTTGCCCCTTTTCCACAAGTGAAGTATATTTTGTACCAGTTGGTGTATTCTTCGTCTGCAGAGCAAGAGCAAAGGTTTTAGGATCTAAATTGCTTGTTTTCCATGGAAGAGCTATGTAGAACACTATGCTTTGCTGTTGCTGTGTTGGTTTTCTAAAGACACAAACCCTGTTTGTTCCCTGTGTTTTCAGCAAGCAGAGAAGCTGCTGCAGACACTTTCTTGCCCCTTTTCCACAAGTGAAGTATATTTTGTACCAGTTGGTGTATTCCTTGTCTGCAGAGCAAGAGCAAAGGTTTTAGGATCTAAATTGCTTGTTTTCCATGGAAGAGCTATGTAGAACACTATGCTTTGCTGTTGCTGTGTTGGTTTTCTCAAGACACAAGTCCTGTTGGTTGTCTGTGTTTGCAGCAAGCAGAGAAGCTGCTGCAGACACTTTCTTGCCCCTTTTCCACAAGTGAAGTATATTTTGTACCAGTTGGTGTATTCCTTGTCTGCAGAGCAAGAGCAAAGGTGTTAGGACCTAAATTGCTTGATTTCCATGGAAGAGCTCTGTAGAACACTATGCTTTGCTGTTGCTGTGTCGGTTTTCTCAAGAAACAAACCCTGTTTGTTCTCTGTACTTGCAGCGAGCAGAGAAGCTCTTAAAGACACGTACCTGCTTTCTCCACTACTGACGTATATTTTGTACCAGTTGGTGTATTCCTCGTCTGGAGAGCAGGAGCAAAGGTTTTAGGACCTAAATTGCTTGATTTCCTTGGAAGAGATATGTAGAACACTGTGCTTTGCTGTTACTGTGTTGGTTTTCTCAAGACACAAGCCTTGTTAGTTGTATGTGTTTCCAGCGAGCAGAAAAGCTGCTGCAGACACTTTCTTGCCCCTTTTCCACAAGTGAAGTATATTTTGTACCAGTTGGTGTATTCCTCGTCTGCAGAGCAAGAGCAAAGGTTTTAGGATCTAAATTGCTTGTTTTCCATGGAAGAGCTATGTAGAACACTATGCTTTGCTGTTGCTGTGTTGGTTTTCTCAAGACACAAGCCCTGTTTGTTCTCTGTGTTTTCAGCAAGCAGAGAAGCTGCTGCAGACACTTTCTTGCTCCTTTTCCACTAGTGAAGTATATTTTGTACCAGTTTGTGTATTCCTCGTCTGCAGAGCAAGAGCAAAGGTTTTAGGATCTAAATTGCTTGTTTTCCATGGAAGAGCTATGTAGAACACTATGCTTTGCTGTTGCTGTGTTGGTTTTCTCAAGAAACAAGTCCTGTTGGTTGTCTGTGTTTGCAGCAAGCAGAGAAGCTGCTGCAGACACTTTCTTGCCCCTTTTCCACAAGTGAAGTATATTTTGTACCAGTTGGTGTATTCCTCGTCTGCAGAGCAAGTGCAAAGGTTTTAGGATCTAAATTGCTTGTTTTCCATGGAAGAGCTATGTAGAACACTATGCTTTGCTGTTGCTGTGTTGGTTTTCTCAAGACACAAGTCCTGTTGGTTGTCTGTGTTTGCAGCAAGCAGAGAAGCTGCTGCAGACACTTTCTTGCCCCTTTTCCACAAGTGAAGTATATTTTGTACCAGTTGGTGTATTCCTTGTCTGCAGAGCAAGAGCAAAGGTGTTAGGACCTAAATTGCTTGATTTCCATGGAAGAGTTCTGTAGAACACTATGCTTTGCTGTTGCTGTGTCGGTTTTCTCAAGAAACAAACCCTGTTTGTTCTCTGTACTTGCAGCGAGCAGAGAAGCTCTTAAAGACACGTACCTGCTTTCTCCACTACTGACGTATATTTTGTACCAGTTGGTGTATTCCTCGTCTGGAGAGCAGGAGCAAAGGTTTTAGGACCTAAATTGCTTGATTTCCTTGGAAGAGATATGTAGAACACTGTGCTTTGCTGTTACTGTGTTGGTTTTCTCAAGACACAAGCCTTGTTAGTTGTCATGTGTTTCCAGGGAGCAGAAAAGCTGCTGCAGACACTTTCTTGCCCCTTTTCCACAACTGAAGTATATTTTGTACCAGTTTGTGTATTCCTCGTCTGCAGAGCAAGAGCAAAGGTTTTAGGATCTAAATTGCTTGTTTTCCATGGAAGAGCTATGTAGAACACTATGCTTTGCTGTTGCTGTGTTGGTTTTCTCAAGACACAAGCCCTGTTTGTTCTCTGTGTTTTCAGCAAGCAGAGAAGCTGCTGCAGACACTTTCTTGCTCCTTTTCCACTAGTGAAGTATATTTTGTACCAGTTTGTGTATTCCTCGTCTGCAGAGCAAGAGCAAAGGTTTTAGGATCTAAATTGCTTGTTTTCCATGGAAGAGCTATGTAGAACACTATGCTTTGCTGTTGCTGTGTTGGTTGTCTCAAGACACAAACCCTGTTTGTTCCCTGTGTTTGCAGCAAGCAGAGAAGCTGCTGCAGACACTTTCTTGCCCCTTTTTCACAAGTGAAGTATATTTTGTACCAGTTGGTGTGTTCCTCGTCTGCAGAGACGGATCAAAGGTTTTAGGACTTAAATTGCTTGATTTCTTTGGAAGAGCTGTTAAGAACACTATGCTTTGCTGTTGCTGTGTTGGTTTTCTAAAGACACAAGCCCTGTTTGTTCCCTGTGTTTTCAGCAAGCAGAGAAGCTCTTGAAGACACGTACCTGCTTTCTCCACTACTGACGTATATTTTGTACCAGTTGGTGTGTTCCTCGTCTGCAAAGCAAGAGCAAAGGTTTTAGGACTTAAATTGCTTGATTTCCATGGAAGAGCTCTGTAGAACACTATGCTTTGCTGTTACTGTGTTGGTTTTCTCAAGACACAAGTCTTGTTGGTTGTCTGAGTTTCCAGCGAGCAGAGAAGCTGCTGCAGACACTTTCTTGCCCCTTTTCCACAAGTGAAGTATATTTTGTACCAGTTGGTGTATTCTTCGTCTGCAGAGCAAGAGCAAAGGTTTTAGGATCTAAATTGCTTGTTTTCCATGGAAGAGCTATGTAGAACACTATGCTTTGCTGTTGCTGTGTTGGTTTTCTAAAGACACAAACCCTGTTTGTTCCCTGTGTTTTCAGCAAGCAGAGAAGCTGCTGCAGACACTTTCTTGCCCCTTTTCCACAAGTGAAGTATATTTTGTACCAGTTGGTGTATTCCTTGTCTGCAGAGCAAGAGCAAAGGTTTTAGGATCTAAATTGCTTGTTTTCCATGGAAGAGCTATGTAGAACACTATGCTTTGCTGTTGCTGTGTTGGTTTTCTCAAGACACAAGTCCTGTTGGTTGTCTGTGTTTGCAGCAAGCAGAGAG